>NC_043708.1:94942418-95051389 GCF_006229205.1 Suricata suricatta
AGTGAGGCGGCGCAGGCCGCGCGGGAGGGCCTCTGCCTGCTGCAGCGCGGGGCGGGCGGGGGCGGGGGGCGCTTACCGTGAGCGGAGCGGATCGGCCTGACTGGGGCCCTGAGGAGGAGGAGAAAGAGGAGGAGGAAAAGGAGGAGCACGAAAAACTACACGGCGGCGACGGCGAGGGCTCCCATTGCGGAGCAGCAGCCGAGCCGTGGGAAGGGGGGTGTTCTCGTGGAGCCGGCGCGCTGCCTCATGGGTAGGCTCCGGGTCAGCCTCCGCGCGTCCGAGCTCCCTTTCTTCTCGCCGACGCGGGAGGCGGGCGCAGGCATGTGCGTCGCGGCGCAGGCCTTCGAAGGCCAAGGCGCCCCACCACGCGCTGGCCAGGCCGCGGGTGACGGCCAGGGCTGGGGCCTGGCGCGGTTGTCAGAGCCAGCCTGCTTGCCGGCCCCGTCGGGCCAGCCAACTGGAAATCGGGGGCTGCACCGGGTCTGAAGGCATGGGAACGTGAGTTCCAGGTCCTCCCTGTGTGTAACAGATTGTTCTGCGCAGGCTTGGAAAGTAGGAACGTCCAGGAAGAGAGGCGCCATTACAAAGAAAGCCTGTTCCTGAGGCGCGAAGACGTAAACCAGATGACAAGTCAAGCCAGGTCCTTTTAATAATTGGCTAATTTTGCCATATTATTTTTCAAACCTACGATTTTATTTGTGTATCCTTTAATTCCTGCCACATGGATGCCTGTAATAACTTTTTTTAAAAAATGCATTTACAAGAATACCAACCAAGATACTGCTTGCATGAAGATTTGCTACATGTTATATTCTGATCTGTAAGGAAAGTTTCCTCTCCCAGTTGTCCTCACAAGATCAATCTATCTTCGTTATATCCTTCACACACACCCCCCCAATCGCTGCACAAACCCATCACTGAATTGTACTAATTGTCCCTGACTATTTGAATTAGGTTCTTCTTTCTCATCCAGACTGCCCCCAGCTTTTCTTTGGTGTTTAACATTACAGTCACTTCAATATTGGTTACCACCCCCACATTAATCTTACCCAAAGGCCACCTAAATTAACCCTAAGAGACCTGGAATGGCTACAGGTAACTATGACCTACTCTTTCTCCATCTGCCCTAGGGATAGTCTATCCAGCTTTCTCTTTTCTTGCTGACCCTGAAAGTAAACTTTGTAGGAAAAAAGAATAATTAAAACAACAAACTGGGAAGCTAAAAGCCAAAAAATCTTGGTGTATTATTCTTAAGTAATTATATTTCAAATACAGTTCTAGTGGTTCGCAAAGCATTATGTTATGAAAATGAAAATTTTCACTCTGTGTTCTATAGTTTGGTCCCCAGTTTAAAGAGACAGACACTTAATGTTGTTAGACCCTAGAGCTAATTTAAATCCAGGGGATGATTCTGCCGACCAAACTTAATAGAGACTGATATACAAACCAATTTATCCCTCTTTTTTTCCTTTCATGAAAAGCATCACTGCTCTGAAGACCAGAAAACCTGGTTGACACATTTTCACTTAAAGTAAACATTTACATGAGAAGCTAAATTATGAAGGATTTCCAATGACTATGGAATCAACCCACATGAAGTAACTTCGATGATTTTTTTTTTTTTTTTTTTTTGACTGCTCCATCCTTAGAACTCCTCCCTTGGCTTTTAGAACATGACTCTCTTGGTTCTCTTGACTTACTGTCCACACTTTCCTATCATTTTTTTAAGTACTTCTGACTTGTTATATTTTCCTGCCCTATTGCATTATATACATACTCTTTAAGTATCCTGACCATTCTCATTCTCAAGTGAAATCATGCTCCACACTCTTCCCTGACTGTAGTGGATATAGGTGATTGCCCAGCTTCCATTCCACCACTCCACTGTGTCCACCTATATAATTTGGATGGAATAACCACTATCCAATTCCAAGAATGGTCCAGTCCGTGTAAAACTATTAGAATTACTACCCTTACCTCCCTTTGAACCAGTTTTTGTTTCATAAACCAATTAGACCAAAGCCCAGGATTTTTGTTTGTGGGCAAAAGAGAAGTTCTTTCTTTCTCTGAATGATATAGCATTGGCATTAGAATATGAATACTGGTAGAGTTACAACTGTTTTGTCCTTTTTTCTACTAAGAAGAGCCAACTGAGAATAAAGCTAACAAGTGGAGGAGGAAGGGCTGGGTGAATTAATCATAGGGAAAGGAAGTCAATCCCTGAGAGCATCACAAAGCCTCCAAATCAAACCCAACCTGAATCCCCTGCTACCTCTAGACTTCTCTATAATATGAGCCAATAAATTCCCTTTTCTGTTTAAGTAGAAGGGATTCAGAATAAGACTCTGTGACATAAAAATTATTTTTAGCTGAAGGCATTTAAGTTCTGAAGTCTCTTATCTGCCTAAAAGTGGAGCCTCCCAAAAGATCTCAATTGTCATAAATCTCCTCCCAGGGATCAACCAGGGAAGATTAGCTCTTATCACCAGAGACAATGAGAATTGTCATCACACCTAAACAGTCATTATCACAAAACTATCATATCTCCCATCTATTCTCCTAAGGGCCCATTTATCTTTCCAAAATGTCATTTGTTTCCCCATAAGTGTACTCTCTTCCCCACCCACCCCCTTTCCAAAAAGTCAACTGTTTTCACTTAAGTGCCCTTTCTCCTCCCCTTCACTATTTAAATGGTACATAAGCCCCAAATTCTAACCACTTCTTTGAGTCACATCTCTTTGTAAACTCCCCTACAAGGTATGTGATTAAAATCTGTCTTTTCTCTTGCTAACCTGTCCTTTTGTCACTTTTATTCCCAAATCCCCAAAAAAGTAAATCTAAGAGAATAAAGAAAAAGTTTGCTCCCTGACAGAGCCAGTTTAAGTGGCCTTTCTGTTACTTGCAAGGGAAAGCATCCTAATTGTGATGGAGACAAATATTCACCATCTTGGATACCCAGGAAACCCACATTTCCTAGCTCCTTCTATATCAGGCCATGTGACTCTTTCCAGCCAGTGCGATGTAGGCAGAAGCAGTAAATGCCCAATCTAAGCCTGACCCTTAAAGCCTCCAGTGATTTATAGTTCCTTTTTGTTTTTCACACATCAGTCAGCCAGATACAAAAAATTCTGAGGCGCTAAGGGATGGCAGTGGCATTGAGGGAAGGACCCCAGTTCTCTTAATAATTGCATGGAGCACATCTAATATCCTGATCTTCATTGTACTGTTTAGAGCAAAACATAAACTTTGACTGGGTTATGACTGAGATTTGAGGGTTGTTTATTACTAAATCACTAACCTCAATTAATAATAGAAATAATGGCCTACTATAACAAAAAATCCAAAATATGTGGCACTGATTTAGCATAGCAGTCATGTGGGAATTAAGGAACCGTGTAGTAGGCTGGATAACCAAAGATTCATATTAGGCACTGGCTAAGCAGCTGCCTACAATATCTTAGAAGGCAGATCAGTACAAGTACATATTTTCTAGCTCTAAGGGAAGCGTTCAGAAAACAATATTAATTGTAGATGGTGATTTTTTTTAGCGTGATTAGCAAGATATTATTAGAAAGAGATTAGCATGGAACAGAATCAGTTTAAAACAAATGAAAGGAAATAGAAACCAGCATTTGGGGGCCTGGCAGAGTTTGAAAACACGATACTTCTAGATTCAGAAGAGAAAGAGCTATGATTTTAAAAGGCTTTGAGCAAGGAAACCTCAGTAGGATTTGAACAAAATGACTCAGCCCTTAGGAAAAGATCAGATTACACATGTTTCAGATAGTATCTACTATTTCAGATAGCCTCAGAGTAACAGCTATTATTTGTTCCCCAGATTTACTGTGGAGTAACTGACAAAACTGTATTATAAAGTGTACAGGATGATTTGATATACATATCCATTGTGAAATGATTACCTCAATTAGGTTAACACATCCATCCCCTCACACAGTTACAGTTACTTTGCATGTGTATGGTGAGAAGGCTTAAAATCTACTCTCTTAGCAAATTTCAAGTATACAACACACTATTAGTACATCAGATCCCCAGAACATATTCATATTATAATTGAAAGCTGTGACCAGCATTTCCCCAGAGTAGCAACTGTTAAATTGAGAGTGAGATTTGATTAAGAAAGTGGAGAAATAAGGCATCTTTTAGAAGTATGTCCCTGGGGAGAATATCACTGGTGCTTCCAACCATTACTCTTGGATATCTATGCACCCTTTTTTGGGTGCTCACTTT
Organism: Suricata suricatta; assembly: GCF_006229205.1. Taxonomy (NCBI): domain Eukaryota; kingdom Metazoa; phylum Chordata; class Mammalia; order Carnivora; family Herpestidae; genus Suricata; species Suricata suricatta. The sequence continues at coordinate 94,946,667 of NC_043708.1, forward strand.
GCCCCAAACTTCACTGCGCCTTTCCTTCCAGCAGCCAGGATCTGCAGGTCCTTTTCAGAGGACACTTAAGCTATTGGAGCCACTTTTCCTGCCTTCACAGAGACTGAAAATACTTGGGAATTAATATACCCATAGGGCCAACTCTTAACCAAGGACTGATAAATGCAGGAGTATGAAAGTACTAACTCCCTTGTCTTGGGTGAGAACGACTTGGAGGCATGTCTTACACTCCAGAATTCCCCTGTAGGACCAGGCTGAAGCTACCTTCTGCAGTGTTTTGTCTAATGTACGCTTGCTTATGTGCATGTTAAGCTATTATGCAAACTCCAGAGCCACCCTTCTTAACTCATCTTTATGATGCTGGAGGCTGGGATTCTGCAAACCAATTTTGTGTTTTGCCAGCTGTTGCCTGTTACATTCTGCCAATAGAGAACCCTAGAAGGAAACTGCAAGGCTAAAGGAGGAAGAAGGGCCTTGCTCCTTCCTGTTTGCTTTATTTTTCTGTCATTGTGAATCCAGCAACTTTTTAATCAGTCCCAACAGTAACAATTCATTAGCATAGCAAAGGCTGAATCTAGTTTACAGTTTTCCTAACACTTGCAGCCTTAGTCTCATAGCACCCCCACAGAGATACCAACACCACCCACCATCACCCCCCACCCTCAGTGGTCTGGGTCCCAGCTCTATGGTACCTCTCCTCCAAGCACAGACTCCAGCACCACCTTCTCAGAAGTCTGAGTTTCATCTCCATGATGCCATTCCTCCAAGCTTCTAAGCGTTTGCTATGGACTGCATAAATGTGCCTCTCTACCCCAAATTCATTATGTTGAACCCCTAATCCCCAGTGTAATGGTATTTGGAGATAGGTCTTTCAGAAGTAATGGAGATCTCTCATTCATTCTCTCTCTCTCTCTCTTTCTCTCTCTCTCTCTCCCTCTCCGTACCTTCCTCACTCTCTCAGGATATAGCAAGAAGGCTCCTGTCTACAAGTCAGGAAGTAGGTTCTCACCAGGCACTGAACCTGCCACAACTTGATTTTGGACTTTCCAGTCTCCAAACTTTGGGAAACAAATGTTTATCATTTGAAGAGCCTGGGTGGCTCAGTTGGTTAAGTGCCTGACATCAGCTCAGGTCATGATCTCATGGTTCATGGTTTCAAGCCCTGCGTTGGGCTCCCTATATTAGCACAGAGCCTGCTTCAGATCCTGTGTCCTCCTCTCGCTCTTTGCCCCTCCCCCATCATTCATCCTTTTCTCAAAAATAAACATTAAAGAAAAAAAAAGAAGTGTTTGTTGTTTAAACCACTAAATCTATGGTATTTCTGTTATAACACCTCAAACGAAGACAATGTTAGTGATTCAAACCTCTTTGTTCCCTCAGCCCTAGAGGTGGGAGCTGGTTCCTGTAGTCACCACCTCTGTAATATTTAGTGTTATCTTTTTGTTGTTAACAACTCTTTATTTTAAATTCTCTTTGTTAAACAACTAGTATGCATCTATCTCCTAACTGGATCCTTAGTGATACACTTGGCTTCCTCTTCTTCTTTGTCCTGCTTTCCTCAGTCATATACAATGTTCTTAATAAGTCAATTTTCACAAACCCTCTTCTCAGGATCTCCTCTGGGGAACTCAACCTAAAACAGTCTCAGAAAGGATTTTGGGTGTTGTTAATATTGAACTGACTGGAAACAAATGTAGAAATGTAGTAGAAGCCTATTATAGCTTTGAGGAAAATCTGTCACAGTAACCAGGCACATAATCTAAAGTCATTTTTATATTTAAAGCTGTAAAACCATACTTGGTTGACCCCTAAGCCCCTCCATGAATGAAAGCCATATAGTCTCCAGGGAGAGCAGTCTCATTTAGATATGCCCATGGAAGATTATAAACAAGGAAAACTTCCCAAAGTGTAGAGCCAGAGGAAATGAAGAAAGAAAGTATCCTGGTTAACTTTACATATTGACTTGACCGGGCTAAGCAATTCCCAGTAAAGCTGATAAAACATTATTTCTGGATGTGTCTATGAAAAGGCCTCTAAAAGAGAGTATCATTTGAATCAGTAGACTGAGCAAAGAAGATTGCCTTCACCAGTGTGGATGGGCATCATACAATCTGCTGAGGGCCTAAATAGAACAAAAAAGGCAGAGGGAGAGTGAATTTACTCTCTCTGCTTGAGCTAGGATGCCCATCTCCTCCTGCCGTCAGATAGCGGCACTCTTGGTTCTTAGGCGTTTAGACTCAGACCAGGGCTTATACTGTCAGCTCCCCTTATTCTCCGCCTGCAGATTTGTACTGAATACACACCACTGGCTTTTTTGGTTCTCCAGCTAGATATAGATACAGATATATAGACACAAAGATATGTATCTGACTCTATATTTAACACCTATTGTTTTTCTGGAAAACCCTATTACAGAGAGTATCTCACCAAAAGAAGAATTAGAGCTTAACACCTAACCAAGGAAACTTCTTCACCCTTGGTATAAAGGGCCTTCAAAATGTCTTGTCAGCAGGATTTCAGAATTGCTATAAAGCTGTAACTGCCCTGTCTTGCATTCTGCTCGTTTCCTAACAAGAGTGTCTTTCGCAGTTTATCCTCCTTCACCTCTACCATTATATATGGAGTGTACGTCTGGTAGGAGGAGTGGGTAATGTGTCTTTTAGCTCATAGGTCACCATACTGAGAAAAGTCACATCCAGGTCTGATGAAATCTGCGCACCATCTGGACTTTAAACTAGATGCAATGGCTTGATGGGACTTTGGATTATCACCTTTGGAAATAGATTAGTGTACGGGAGGAAAAGAAAAATGGATATTTGGGACCAGAAGGGTGAATTAAGACAGAGATAATCACTTAATTTCTTCCTTTGAACACTTCCCATCCCTTTCACATTCAAGTGGCAGCATGTAACTAGTTCAGGACAGTGGTATGAAATCAGAAGCAATTTATATCAATGCTACTGAAGTGTGTGGTTCAGAGACCAGTATTTTCCCATGATTTGCTTTTGGTCCCTAACAAGGTAAGAATAGCTATTGAAAATGTTTAGAAACCTTTATAGAAATTGGACATTCTCACAACATCTTTGTTGTCTTCTACAAAAGTAATAGTCTGAAACAGATTGGAAAGTTTTAAAAAAGTGGCCCTTTGCTACAGATAGTTTGAGAAGCTATATTTTCTAACATCACCTATAGCCCAGCCTCTAAAACTTCATTCTTCCCAGACCTTTTTATTCTTCAGTTGGTCAGATGCAGAGCATCTACCAGAGTACTTGAAACCCTAAAAACACTGGAGGTACGAGGAAAAAATAACCTGTGGTTTCTGAATGATTGATGAAACAGACAATTCTCCCAACAAACGTATCAATACCCACTAGAATATAAGATGAGTGAGAAATAAACTTCAATATGTTAAGTCTCTGGGATTTGGAGGGGTTTGTTTGTTTTGTTTTTTTTTTTTTGAGTAGCTAGTGTTAGTTATCTAAATACATTGTTACTGAGTTTTCCTATGACATTGACTTTTATCTCTATTTTCATGATTCCTCAATTTATATCCTCAAAGCACATCCCTCTCCAAAGCATCAGAGCCATACACCACATCACATACTTGACAATCCCACTTGGATGTCCCACAGGACCTAAAAACTCAACATTACTAAAACTTAATCCATTATGCTCCCTCTTTTTTTTCTCTATTCCATTTTATTCAGCCATATTGCCATCCCTCCAGCTGTCCAACCCTGAAACCTCAGAGTAACCCTCAGCTTCTCCTTCTCTAGTGCCCATCATAACCCATCAACCCTGTACCAGTTTGTGAGGGTTCTACCTTCATCACATCTTTTTAACCCTTTGCTTCTGATTTCTAGTTCCTCTAATCTACCTCACTTGAGTGAGAAAATCTTCCTTTGTACAATCCTGCAATTAATTTCTTCCAATATTATAAGACAACTTTCTAAGAAGCAAGTCTAAATATGTAACATCAATGCTTTAGAAATATATCAATTTTTTACATAGTCCTTAAAGACAAAACTCATGCTCCTTAACATGATGTGGTAGATACTGTGGATTGGCAACTTCAATCTCCACTTCACTTTCCTTCTAATTGGACATGATAGAAGCCTAAACAAAATACACACACACACACAAAAAAAAAAAACAACAACCCAAAAAACCCCCACAACTATACTTTCCATACAGCCTTGCGACTAGAATTCTAGATGTGTTAGGTTCTGCAATTTGATGCTCTTACACTAAATTTGAGGTTGAAGCCATCTTCTGTTATTGTAGCTACTACTGGCAAGCAAAAGGATTAAAATATGACTATTAGAGGCAATTGCAGCAGCTGAGTATTAGTGGTAGTATCTATTTTCCAGCTTCATGGATGTGAGAAGCAATTGAGGCAATGCCAATGGCAGCAGCAGCAGCTTCCTGAACCTGGATCTCAACTATGAAATCATAGCAGCCCCCTGACTTCTATTCCTCTTGCCCTTTTTCTCATACTTCAGTTCCCTGTATTTAATACCTTTTTATCTGAAATACCTAAAGTAGTTTCTATTACCTAGACCACAATCTGACCAATTAACATGACATTCAAGGCTTTTCATGATCAAGTCCCCTAAACCTCTCAAGGTGCCCCTTAATTCTTCTTTAAATTTTGGTAAAATTCACCAGAACACCATCTGGTCCTAAGCTTTTCTTTGTTGGGAGGTTTTTGATTACTTACTCTTCATTAGTTGATTCAGATTTTCTTTCTTGATGATTCATTTTGGTAAGTTGCATGTTTCCAAGACATGCATTCATTTCTTCTCGGTTGTCTAATTTGTTGGCGTATAATTATTCATAATAGTCTCATATTGTTCTTTGTATTGTGATATCAATGGTAATGTCTCCTTTTTCATTTACAACTTTATTCTTGGGTGTTCTTTGTTCATTCAAGCTAAAGGTTTGTCAACTTTATCTTTTCAAAGAACCAATTCTTAGTTTTGCTGATCATTTCTATTATTTTCCTGTTCTTAATTTCACTTATTTCTGCTCTAATTTTCTTATTCCCTTTCTTCTGCTAATTTAGGGTTTAGTTTGTTCTTCTTTTTCTAGTTCCTTGAGGAGCAAAATTAGAATGTTTATTTGAGATCTTTCTTTATTCTTGATGTGTGCATTTATTGTTATAAACTTATTTCCTCTTACACTGCTTTTGCTGTATCCCACAAGTTTTGCAATGTTGTATTTCCATTTTTGTTTGTCTCAAGATATTTTTAATTCCTCTTTTGATTTCTTCTTTGATCTATTGGTTGTTCATGATTATGTTGTTTAATTTCCATGTATTTATGAATTTTCCAGATTTCTTCCTCTTATTGATTTCTAGTTTTATACAATTGTGGTTATAAAAGACATTTAGTGTGATTTCAATCTTCTTAAATTTGTACTCTTGTTTTGTGGCCTAACATATGATATATCCTGGAGAATTATCTGCACGAATTTTAGAAAAAAGTATATTTTGCTGATATTGGATGGAATATTCCGTATATGTCTATTAGGACCATTTGGTCTACAGTGTTGTTCAAATCCACCCTTTCCGTATGGATACTAGCCCTCTCCTATGTCTGAGAGTACAGTAATCAAATCCTCAATTATTGTATTGCTGCTTATTTTTCCTTTTAGTTTTGTCAGGTGCTCTGATGTTGGGTGCATAAATATTTAGATAATTATTGTTTTTAAATGCTTCTATGTAATGCTTTGTTTCAAAAAAGAAAATGATGTGGAAATATCAAATGAATTAAAAATAAGAAAGTCAATCCAAAGGGAAAAAAGGTTAAGGAAGTTTCATATCATACTAAGGCAAAAAGCAAACCAATTTCTTAGGAAAGTGAAACTATGCTTGAATTCAAACCAGAAAATAATTTCTCCATTAGATCATCATAGGCAACACTCTAAGTATGGCATGCCTTAATCTGGGAGTAAATTTCAGTGTAGCCAGAGAAATGGATAAATTACAAATCCTCTAGATAGTCCTTCTTAGTGTTTCTTTCAACTAAGCTTAAAAAAGAATAGTGAACAGCTCTGAATTTGAAATTAACCCACCTGAGAAATACCTAGAATACAGCTATTCATTGTCACTAATTAAGTACAGAGACTTATGTTTTAATAATCAGAGGAACTGAGGGGTAGCTCTGACATTTTCTGGTGAATATTAAAATATGCAAAAAGATGCCTGTATAAAAAAATCACTCCACCTGGTACTTGGAGTTGTGCCAAAAAAATAAAGTACTAGGAATAAGGATGAAATTGTCTTCAGAAAGTAATTTGTGCCCCTCTCTAAACTACTAAGAAATGGGTAAGTGATATTATGGAGTTCCACACCATAAAGCATGGCAGCAATAATGGTCTGGAAAATGTTAAATACCACCACCACACTTTGCATTAAAATTTGTTATACTAAAATATCCACACAGCATCAATATGTATGTACTATTAATTTGTTATTATGGAATAGCCCACCTGAAACTTGCCTGCTTTTTAAATGTAATATTGCTCTAAGAGGTCTAAAGTTGCATTTATCAAGTATGAAAGCAGCAGGTTTTTAAATTTTTTAAGTTTTTATTTTACCTTATTTTATTTATTTATTTTCTTTTATAGTTTATTGTCAAGTTGGTTTCCATAGAACACACAGAGCTCATCCCAACAAGTGCCCACCTCCATGACCATCACTCCCCTTTCCCTTTCCCCCTCCCCCATCAGCCCTCAGTGTGTTCTCAGTATTCAAGAGTCTCTCATGGTTTGCCTCCCTCCCTCTCCCAAACTATTTTTCCCCCTTCTCCTCCCCCATGGTCCTCTATTAAGTTTCTCCTGTTCCACTTATAAGTGAAAACATATGGTATCTGTCCTTCTCTGCCTGACTTATTCCACTTAGCATAACACCCTTGAGTTACATCCATGTTGCTACAAGTGACCAGATTTCATTCTTTCTCATTGCCATGTAGTATTCCATTGTATAGATAAACCACATCTTCTTGATCCATTCATCAGGTGATGGACATTTAGGCTCTTTCCATGATTTGGCTATTGTTGACAGTGCTTCTATGAACATTGGGGTACATGTGCCCTATGCATCAGGACTCCTATATCCCTTGGGCAAATTCCTAGCAGTGCTATTGCTGAGTCATAGGGGAATTATGTTGTTAATTTTTTTAGTAACCCCCACACTGTTTTCCAGAGTGGCTGCACCAGTTCATATTCCTTCCAACAGTGTAGGAAGATTCCCATTTCTCCACATCCTCGCCAGCATCTATAGTCTCTTGATTTGTTCATTTTAGCCACTCTGACTGGCGTGAGGTGGTATCTCAGTGTGTGTTTCCCTGATGATGAGTGATACTGAGCATCATTTCATGTGTCTGTTGGCCATCTGGATGTCCTCTTTGGAGAAGTGTTAGTCATGTCTTCTGCCCATTTCTTCACTGGATTATTTGTTTTTTGGGTGTGGAGTTTAGTGAGTTCCTTGTAGATTTTGAATACTAGCCCTTTATCCGATATGTCATTTGCAACTATTTTTTCCCATTCCATATGTTACCTATTAGTTTTCTTGATTGTTTCCTTTGCCTTGCAGAAGTGGAAGCAGGAGTTTAAATGACTTATCTGGTAACCAGCACATAAGTGAAGCTTCTAATTTTCATAGCACAAAGGAAGCAGTATTTTAAAAATGGAATAGCCCATGTTGCAAATATTTAAGAGCTACGTGAGATGGCCAAGTCATTTGAAGTGAGATTCTTGTTCATTTTTCAAACATCTTTGGTCATTATTTCTTCAAGCATTGCCTCTGTTCCATTCTCTCCTTCCTCTCCTTTTGGAACTCTGATTAAATGAATATTATATCTCCCCTCCATGTCTCCTAACTTTTCTTCTATATTTCCTATCTCTTTGTGTCTATCTGTGTTGCATTCTTTTTTATATACATTTTTTATTGTTTCATTTATTTTTTGAGAGACAGAGGGAGACAGCATCAGCAGGGGAGGGTCAGAGAAAGAGGGAGACACAGAATCTGAAGACAGCCTCCAGACTCTGAACTGGCTGTCAGCACAGAGCCCAAGGCGGGGCTCCAATCCACGAACCATGAGACCATGACCTGAGCCGAAGTCAGACGCTTAACCGACTGAGCCACCTAGGCACTCTTATCTGTGTTGCATTCTGGAAAATTTCTTCAAAAATATTTTCTAATTTGCTCTTATATTTATCCACTCATTTTAAAAATGTTTTATATTGCATTAATTTATGTATAATATCACTGGTTCTTTTAAAAACTTTAACAGCGACCTTTTAGACAATTGTGATTGTTTTAAATTTGCTTTTTTTAAGTATAGTAAGACATTTCAAAAAATCTCTTGTCTAATAATTCCAATATCTGCTATATTTTATTTCTGTCATTTTTCTCATGGGATGCTTTCCTTGTGTGCATGTTTGTGTATCTGTGCCTATGTGTTTTACCGTGCACTGCTTATTGTCCCTAAAATATTATGTGAAAGGATTCTTTGAAGTCTAGCATAAATGTACCCTCTTTCAGAAAGTATTTTCTTTTACCAGTTTAGAACAAAATTATACAAATTCATGGCCTCATGTTCAATGGGCCATTCAAGTCCAGGTCTGTAATTCTTGTGAAGAGCGAGTCCATAGCCACAGCCTCTCAGGGAGTTTTTCTCCTTTTTCTTAACATCTGTTTTTCTCCAAGGCAACATTCTCTTCGGTCCTCTGCGTGTATGGGTAGGAATATATATTTCAGGTTTTCTTTTGCTCTGAGGGTGACACCACGTCAATGGAGAAGGGGTCGTCAGCTATGTTACCCCTGCCACCACTGTGGGCAGGACTTGGGTTTCAACTTCTGATTTCTCACGTGTGAGATTGCTAAAACCAACGTTCAAACCTGCCCAGATCAACAACTTCCCTCAGAGTAAAAGCAGCCTCAGTGTATCAGTGTTCTGCTTTGGTCTCCAGAGTCTAGTGTTTTCTTGTTTTCTTGGATTTGGGCCATAATTTGGGCTCTACAATGCTTTTAAGAAAAACAATTAATTTCCCCAATATTTTTAGGCTCCTTTGTTAGAAGGATTGAGAGTAAAAATAGAATATGTAACTTTACAAAGAAGAGAGATTTTCTTTTCTCTAATGTCTATATCTGGTTTTGGTATTAAAGTAATGCTACCCTTCCAGAGCTGGGAACTGGTCATCCCTCTCTTAATATTTTGGAGTGGTATTATTTTCTTCCTTAAATGTTTGGTAGAATTTGCCAGAAAAGCACCTGGGCCTGGATTTTTCTTTGTAGGAAATTTTTAAATTACAAATTCAATTTCTTTAATAGATATATTTAGGTTTTCTATTTCTTCTTGGATGTGCTTTGGCAGTCTCTGTTTTTCATATACATGTCATTTCCATGACATCTAAGTTGTCAGATTTATTGGCATAAAGTCGTTCATAATATTCTCTTTAACCTTTTAACATTTGAAGAATATATATTGATGTCTCCTCTCTCATTCCAAATATTGTTAATTTGTGTCTTCTCTCTCTTTTTCTAATAAATCTGGCTAAAAGTTTATTAATTCTTTTTTCACTTTCCCAAAGAAAATTTCATGGAATTCTTCTATTATTTTTCTGTTTTCTATTTTATTGATTTCTGTGTTGATTTTTAAGTATAGATGTAGCTGCTTTAACAAATTTGATTTGTTGTATTTTCATTCATTTCAGCAAATTACTTTTCTTCAATTCAAATCTGTCTTGATTTCTTATTTGACACATAGGTTATCTAGAAATGTAATATTTAGTTTACAGATATTTGCGAGTTTCCTTGATATCTTTTTGTTACGGATTTATAATTTTTAGTTTGTTTTTTTATATTAATGGATTCTATTTTTATTTTTTAAGTTTTTTATTAAAAAAATTTAACACTTACTTTTTTTAAGAGATAGAGACAGAGCATGAGTGGGGGAGAAATAAGGAGAGAGGGAGACACAGAATCTGAAGCAGGCTCCAGGCTCTGAGCTGTCAGCACAGAGCCCAACGCAGGGCTTGAACTCACAAACCACAAGATCATAACCTGAGCCATAGTCTCACGCTTAACCAACTGAGCCACCCAAGTGCCCCAATTTATTTTTGAGAGAGAGACAGAACACAAGTTGGGGAGGGGAAAAGAGACAGGGAGACACAGAATCTGAATCAAGCTCCAGGAGTCAAGCTGTCAGCACAGAACCTGACGTGGGGCTTGAACCCGTAAACCGTGAGATCATGACCTGACTCACAGTCAGAAGCTTAACCAAATGAGCTACCCAGGCACCCCGATAGACTTTATTTTTAGAACAGTTTTAGGTTTTCATAAAAACTGAGCAGGACGTTCAAAGTTCCCATCTAACCCTTCTTCCTTCACTTTAGTATCCCCCATTATTAATAACTTACATTAATGTGGTACATTTTTTGGAATTGTCCGCAATTTACATTAGGGTTCATTCTGCTTTGTACTGTTCTTTGAGGATTTTTTTAAGTTTATTTATTTATTTTGAGAGAGGGAGAGAGACAGAGCGGGTGAGGGGAAGAGGGGCAGAGAGAGGAGAGAGAGAGAGAGAGAGAGAGAGAGAGAGAGAGAGAGAGAGAAACAGAGAGAGAGAGAATTCCAGGCAGGTTCCACACTGTCAGCGCAGAGCCCAGATGGGGCTTAAATTCATGAACTGCAAGATCATGAACTGAGCCGAAACCCAAAAGTCAGACACTTCATCAACTGAACACCTAGGAGCCCCCCCTGTTCTGAGTTTTGACAAATGCATAATGTTAGTTATCCACCATTGTAGATCATACAGAATAGTTTACTTGACCTCAATATCCCCTGTGCCCTACCTCTTTATGTCTCTCTCCTGCCAAACCTTTAGCAATGCCTGATCATTTTATTGTCTCTACAGTTTTCCCTTTACTAGAATGTCATATATTTGGAATCATAGACTAGGTAGCCTTTTCAAACTGGCTTGTTTTGCTTAACAATATGCATTTGAGGTTTATCCATGACTTTTCATGGCTTTCTTTTTATTGCTGAATAATATTCCATTGTCTGGATATACTGCAGTTTGTTTATTCATTCACCTATTGAAGGGCATTTGATTGCTTCTAGTTTTTGGCAACCATGATTAAAGTTGCCATAAACATTTATGCTCAGGTTTTTGTGTGGACACATTTTGAAATCATTTAGATAAACACCCCAGACACTAAGATTTTGATTCCCTTGTCCAAGGCAATATAGTTAAGGAGTAACACAGCTAGAATTTGAACTCAAAGTATCTGATCCAGAGTCTGTGCCTTTAACCAGTACATTAAACTTCCTTTCAACATGTGACACAAGTCAGGAGAACAGAGTAAGGGAAGATTTCACAGATGATGGGGTTTGCATCTAATCCTAAAAAAGAACTAAGAGTTGAATAAATAGAAGTGGGAAGAGACTTTCAATTAGGGATATGGTGAAATGCTGCTTGGAAAAGTATAGTGTGGGAAAGTGATGATGGTTGCACAATAATGTGAATTGATTAATGCCACTGAATTGTAAACTTAAAAATAGTTAAAATGGTAAATTTTATGTTATATAATTTTACTGCAATTTTTATTTTTTAATTTTGCTAAATGGTTTTTGAGAGAGAGAGGGAAAGCATGAATTGGGGAGTGGGAGAGAGAGAGAGAGAGAGGGAGGAAGGGAGAGAGAATTGCAAGCAGGCTCCACACTTGGCACAGAGCCTGATGTGGGGCTCAATCTCATGACTGTGAAATCATGACCTGAGCCAAAATAAAGAGTTGGATGCTTAACCTATTCAGCCACTCATGTGCCCCTTTACTGCAATTCATGTTGATTTATGGATGTGGTAGTAAATTAATCTGACTGAGGTTAAAGTTTTATTGAGGGAATAAAAGGCAATGAAGCTGAATATGCTAATTTAGAAAAAATCAGCATGAATTTTTAATAATAGTATAAAGTTTTGGGGAATCATTAAAAATTTTGGAAGATGGAATAGACAACTACAACCTCCAAGTTTAAGCTATGCTTTATGAGAAATTTATTGAAATGGGGAAAAGTTGGAGGCAAGAAAACCAATCCATCTCAGTCCAGGTATGATTACTCACATGTTATCTCATTTATTCCAACAGCTGCTTTATAAGGTGGGTATTATTGTTCCCATTCTATGTCAAGAAAGCTAAGGTTTATTCATGCTCCTAATACTGGTATGGTGTAAAAGCACAATAATTTGAAGCCAGATCTCTTCACTTCAAATCTAGTGGACTCATAGATAGCAGAAATAACATGGACTTAGGAATCGCACAGACCTTGGTTTGGATCCTGGCTCTGACTTATTAGCTGTGTGACTTTAGGAAGATCATTTTCCTTTCTGATACTCAAGTTTCTCATCTTTGAAAATGTGATAAAAATATCCATCTCCTAAGGATGAAATTCTTTGTATGTAAAGTGATTGCTAAGCACATAGTATCCAAAAAGTGCTCAATAATTATTCCTTCACCTTCTGCTTCCTTAATTTCTTATGTTTATGTGACAATTATTTGTAGCATATATGTGCATCATTAAATTATTTGTTGATTTATAATGATACTTAAAACTTATTTGTACATTTAGGTTTTCTTGCATTGACAAATGATAAATTTGTACACATTAGTCTCTTTCTGGATAGTAGAAAAGCACATTTTACTAATTAAAGGCAAAAAATTCTAAAGACAAATTATGAACATGGTTTGGAAACTCATGTACATATTTATCTAACACCATTTCATATCTTTCAGAAGGCTTTTGGAAACTTATTTAAAAAACTGAAAAGTCCTTGAATACCAAGTGGTTTAACAAGAATTTTTTAATGAGTTAAGTGTAAAGGAATCAAAAACATATGAATTCTATTTTCTGTAAATAACACATGGTTTTGAAAACTGAAAATGTACTTGGAAAAAATGTTTCCTGTGTACTAATGAATTAAAGCTCTGGAAAAACAATGTGCCCCCCAACTAAGGCAAGTTTCATTTAGATTCTAGAGTATATCACTTGAAGTTCTCTCTGTCCACAATGAAAGTATTGACCACAGCATCTCTTACGTGTTTGATTTTGTTGAGATAAAATTACTTTAGGATGGTGTCCAAAGCTACATCTGATGAGACTTCTTGGTATTTCCACTTTCACAGTGGGTAGAATAAATCTTTTCTTTTTGGACAAAAGAGAAAGCAATTGTTTTCATCAACAATCGTTCACAGAGCAACAATGCTAGGACCTTAGACATGAGAACAGTGGGATGAGAGTGAACAGAGGAGTATTGGTGAAATGTGGCATCACAGTTTCTCAAGAAGAATCATTTATTTTGTCAGAAAGGCAGAAGAACTAATTGGCTGAATTTTCATTAGGATATTAAAACCTTTCACTGATAATGCCAAATAATATAAGTATCTTCAAATATTTTATTTATATTGTTCCTATAAATGCTTACCTCTTTTCTAAGAAGGAGATAGCTACCATATATAAGATCTAAACGAGGCAATCATAATTTTAATATTACCATTCTTTTGGTATTCAATTTCCAATTCCATCTTTTGGTATTCAGAAAAGTTTCTACTCATTTGAAGTAGTTCATTCCCTTTTATAATTTGCTGTCCTCTTCTCTCCTAAGAGGCCAAAACTGACTATATTTTGTTAGTTGTAGAATGAAAAACATGCAGATGGAGTTGCTTTAGAATAAAGCATATGTTACTCTAATATATGACCAAATGGATATTGATTAAAAGGACCAGAAGCACTGGCAGAAGGACAGACATATAAATGGAACAGAATTGAGAGTCCAGAGATAATCCCTCACATTTATAGTCAACTGATGATCAATGAGTGTGCCAAGAAAATTCAGTGGGAAAGGAACAGTCTTTCCAAAAAATTATGCTGTGAGAACTGGTTATCTGAATGCAAAAGAATGGAGCTGGACTCCTACCTCATACCACAGGCAAATTTAACCCAGAATAGGTCACAGACCTAAATGGATCAAAGATCAACTCAAATTAATCAAAGCTAAAGTATAAAATTCTTAGCAGAATAGAGAGGCATATATCTGCATGATTTTAGATTCAGCAATAGTTTCTTACACATGACACCAAAAGCACAAGCAATAAAAGACAAAAAATGAAGTGGACTTCGACAATATTAAAAACTTCTGTGCTTAAAAGAACATCATCAGGAAAGAAAAAGATAAAACACAGATAAGAGAAAAATATGCAAATCATATTTCTGATAGGGTACTTCTATCTAAAATATTCAAAGAGTTATTACATTCAATAATAAAAAGACAACCCATCTTAAAAATTGGCAAAGGATATTAATTTACATTTCTCCAAAGAAGATATACAAGTAGCCAATGAGCTAATGAAAAGGTGGTAAATATCATTAGTCATTAGGGAAATACGATTCCAAGCCATAGTGAGATACCACTCCAAATTACTAGGATGGCTATAATAAAAAATAAAGATTATAGCAAGTATTAGCAATGATGTGGATACACTGGAACCCTTATACACTACTGGTGGGAATGCAAAATGGTGTAACTTCTTTGGAAAGCAATCTGGTCATTCTTCAAAAGTTTAAACAGAGTTACCATATGGCCATCTGGCCCATTGATTCTACTACTGAATTATACCCAAGAAAAATGAAAACATATATCCACACAAACACTTGTACATGAATGTTTATAACAGCATGATTATAGCCAAAAAGTGGAAGCAACCCAACTGTCCGTCAACTGATGGAATGGATAAATAAAATGTGATATATTCATACAATGAAATATTTTTTGGCAGTAAAAATGACGTTCTGATGCACATTACAAAATGGATGACCCTTGAAACTGTTATGCTAAGTGGAAGAAGCAAGTCACAAAAGACCACCTATTTTATTATTTCATTTATATGAAATGTCTACAATAGGCAAACTCACAGATACAGAAAGAACAGTGGTTGCCCAGAGATGGGAGAGTTGAGGAAAGTGAAAATATTCTAAGATTGATCAGAATGATGGATGCACAACTCTGTGAATACATTAAAAACTACTGAAGTGTACACTGTAAGTGGGTGAATTGTGTAATATGTGAATTATGTATTAATAAGGCTGTTCACCTCCCCTACAAAAAGAACCAGAAACAACTGATAAATGAAATGTTGGGTGATTTTTACCTTAAAATATTTTTATGTAACTTATACCTGAATGACTATATGTGTGTGTTGAATTTCAGGTTTAAATAGGTGACGGAAGAAGGATAGATGGTCTCTAAAAATCTGATTGTAATTGTCCTTTCTTTCTCTCTTTTTTTTTTTTGTATTTATTTTTTTTATTTTTCAATGCACTGGTTTAGAATATAAAATTAATTCCAACATAAATTATATAATATGTTAATCCATCTGACATATATTTCCTTTTGACTAGTGTGTACCAGGCATTGTTTTTTTGCTGCTAGAGATTGAGGAAACAGGACAAATTCCCTGTGGTCAGCATACATTTTAGTATGGGGAATTGAATCGGGTTGGCAGGAGGGAATGGCCTCTTCAAGGAAGTAATATTTGAACAGAGATCCTGAGAACACAAAAATCTGGAGGAGGAGAATATTAGGTGGAGAATGCAGAAATAAAGCCCTGAGTGGGGAAGAATACCATTATATCAGAGCAGTGGTTCTCTGACTTAAGCATGCACTGGAATCAACCAGAGATTTTGTTAAAAAACAGATGCTGGCTACACACACACATTGTCTTTTTCAGGAAGCCTGGGAAGGGGCCCTGGAATTTGCATATCCAGCAAGTTCCCTAGTGAAGATGATGCTGCTGTTCTAGGGACCATACTTTAAGAACCACTGTGTTAGGGAAACAACAAAGAAACTAATGTGGCTGGAGAAATTTGAGTAACTGGGAGAATGATAGGCAACAGTGTGCCAAAGTCAGCTTATACTAGCCCACAAGAGTTGAAATTATGCATCTCTTCCCAACCTTATATTCAGTGATGTTCCACTGTTAGCTTGGTATCAAGCATGGGGAAAGTATTTATACTTCGGAAATTGGCAAATGCAGCATATCAAGGTATGCAGGTGTCAGAACTTGAAGGGTCTTGTACTCCATAACAAGGAATTTGGACTTAAGTACAAGGGTAACGGTAAGTCTTTAAAGAGTTGTGAGCAAAGGAGAAACAGGATTTTTTTTTATTAAAAATTTTTGTTTAATGTTTATTTTTTGAAGGAGAGAGAGATAGAGTGCTGGGGGGCAGAGAGAGAGGGAGACACAGAATCAGAAGCAGGCTACAGGCTCTGAGCTGTCCGCACGGAGCCCAAGTGAGGCTTGAACCCATGGACTGTGAGATCATGACCTGAGCTGAAGTCAGACGCTCAACTGACTGAGCCACCCAGGCACCCCCTGACTTATTTTTTATATGGAACATCCTGACTGCTGATTGGTGTGTAGATTATAGGAGGCCTGTTCATAAGCTCCAAATTCAACCTGTCCTTTAGTCCAAAAGCTCCTTGACTAAAGGCTACATTTCTCAGTCTTCCTTGTAACTACATGTGGGAATGTGCTCAAGTATAAGCCAATAGAACATGAGTAAAATTTTTTAATTACCACATAAAGATGAAATCCTTACCCTGAATGTCCAACTTTTTCCTTTCTGGAAGCCACAACCCAGACACAGCAGTGACCCAGTTTGGACTATGCAAATGATAATATGCAAGGAGATGGAGAAGCAATGACTTAGAAGCAACCCTGATCTCTGAATCACTGCAAGAGCAAATCTCCCCATCAACCTATGAGAGACAGAAGAGTGTTTTCCTTTAAGCAATAAGCCATGGAATTGTTTGGTCTCATTTTTACAGTCATCTCATCTTACCCTAACAGCAGGAGAAGTTAGAGTGGGAGCAGGGGGGAAGATTTCAGAGACTATTGTCATAATCAGTTAAGAGATAATGATGGCTTGAATTAGGGTATGTGTCAGCTGAGCCTATTCTCAGACACATTTTTCTCCCTCCCATTCCTCTGCTGCCTGGTCCCTGCAT
Source organism: Suricata suricatta (assembly GCF_006229205.1). NCBI lineage: Eukaryota > Metazoa > Chordata > Mammalia > Carnivora > Herpestidae > Suricata > Suricata suricatta. The sequence goes on from NC_043708.1 coordinate 94,963,733, forward strand.
TCTGTATTTTCCAGGTTCCCTGTCAGCTGACTTCTGGCTGGCTCTAGGCACTGTTGGTAGGAATGGGGGAAGCCAGGTCATTTCTTTCTTTCTCTGTCTCTGTCACTCTCTGTCTCTCTCTCTCTCTCTCTCTCTTCTTTTCTCTCTCTCTCTCTCAATCTCTGCCACAGTATATCTGGCAGGGATGGAATGGCTCTGGCATCTGCCATATGATACCAGCATGGATCCAGCTTCTTCTGGGTGATAACAACCCTTCTTTTGTCCTCCTAGCCTGGGTATGGCAGCGGCCTCCTAGGGTTTTTCATCTCTGGATTGTCTCACCATCCCATTTGGCTTTCCACTTCTCACATCACTTGTGTGATAAATTTCATGCATTAAATCTTCTCCGTTTTAAATGGTTTCTCCTCTCCTGGGTGAGCCTGGACTTATAGAGGGATAAGTGGTAGGTTAGTGAGAAGTGTTAGAATTGGCACACTTCTAAGTAAAAATGACAGGGTTGGTGGGAAATTGGATATGGGGTATGAGGGAAGAGTTTAAAGATCAAAACATTTCCCTGAAACGTCCCTGCTAAACTACTTCTCAGTCTTCCCAGTCTCAGAAAATCACATCATTATTTACTCAGTCTCAAAACAAAAATCTAGGCATCATCCTTGATCTACTGGATTCTTTATCTAGTCCTTCATAAAGTTTTATTCCAGCTTTTGTGACATGTGGGGACTTGTCGGGAATTATAAGTATTCATGTACACCTCATACCGGATAAAAACTTTATACTCAATAGAGCCTAATTCAGACATTATTGCTAATTTCAAAAATTTCAAAACTTCCCAAAGACTGTTCTTGGAGAAAGAAACCAGAAACTCTACTGGATTAGCCAGCCTGGCCCTTGGACTATTGCTAGGACAGCTTCAGGGAGTGTAGGGACGTACAACATCCAAGGTATTACTATGTCTGTTGGGAAACCAGAGCTGTTTTGGATAAGCTAAAACACAGGAGCTTAAGCACACTTGGAATATGCTAGGAAATGGGAAATGATCAACAGTTACAAGGGCCAGGGCTCAGAAAACCTTCTATTTTCCCTTGATTTGAGGGTACTGAGGATAAACACAGTCTTGGTGGGAAGGATGGGGAGGGAGGAAGACTTCTCTATTGATTAGCTGCATGACTTAGGACAATAGGGGTAATCTCTCTAAGCTTCAGGTTGCTAATCAGCCAAAAACAGGAAAAGCATTACTTACCCTGCAAGACTGTTGTATTAAATCATATATTAGGCCCTAGAACATGGCACATAGCATGTCTTCTTATAATTCATTTTTCTTCTCATTCCTTCCATTTCTCCCATTCAGGAGCATTGCAGAATAGATTAACTATAACTATATGTAACCTAGTATACCCTCAGTTAATGACTGTTGATCTTCTACACATATGGTCCATAGATCAAATGTATGCTGTGGTTTGATTCATAATTAAAATAAAATGTTGTCATTGTGAAATTCATTGCCAACATGTTTAAGTTTGTGGAGAAAATATCTGTGGGTTATGAAATAGGTTCCAAAAGTTTTGGGAAGAAAGACAAAACACTGTTATTATCTACATTATATGCAATACTAGCAGTTGCAAAGTGAGGGCCATGGTCTCATAAGAAACTCCTCCTTCATGAAAACCATTGTTTTGTTTCTCTGGACCTGCTGGATTGTATTTAAAATGTGTAGTATAGACAATTCATATTTACTGGCATCATAATAAATTTTCTTTAAATACTTGATATATTTGACTTCAAAATATTTTGTATACCAAAACCTTAAATTCTCCCATTTATGAAGATAATCTAGACAAAGTCCTATTGAAAAAGACAACTCAAAAGGATGAGGATTGCGTGGTTTTGCTTCATTTTTTCTATTTTCTGACATTTAAAAATTATAGTAATAAGCAATTATTAATTTTTCTTCTGTAAAGAGATTAAGTTCCAAAATTTCAAACATGTTGCTTGTATGATTACTGGATTCTCTCTGCTCAAGAGCTGGTCTGCTCTTTCTGTTTATAGCCAAGATGAAATGAAAATATTAAAATGAGTTGCTTTCTCACATATATGGGTATAATAGTTAATTTTATGTGCCAACTTGGCTAGGCTATAGTCAGATATTTAGTCAAACTCCAGTTTAGATGTCGCTTTGAAAGTACTTTTTAGATAAGATTAACATTTAAATCAGTTGACTTGGAGTAACAAACTACCCTCCATAATATGGGTAGGTCTTATTCAACCAACTGAAGACCTTAAGACAAAAAAATTGAGGCTCCTCTAGGAAAATGGAATTCTGCCTCTAGAATGCTTTCTCAGACTGCTTTGAGACTCAGGCTGCAACCTCTACTCTCCCTGAATATCCAGCCTTCCAGTTTACCCTGCCGATTTTAGACCTTCCAGGTCCATAGTCATGTGAGGTAATTCCTTAAAATAATAAATCAATCTCTCTTTCTCTCTCAATCTTTCGCTCTCTCTGTCTCTCTCTGTTTGTCTCTCTCTCTCTCTCTATGCATGGTGTGTGTGTGTGTGTGTGTGTGTGTGTGTATGTATATGTACATATGTATGTACATATAGTAATATACGTTATATTATATACTATACATGTATTAGTCAGGAAAACCTACATATGCTTATAGTAATATGTATTAGTCAGGAAAACTCTGACTAATAGTGGGAAACACTAAACCAAGAATCAAAGTAGAAAAAAACATTTACCAGATAAAACATTTTTAAAACTTGTAACAATTCCTATATTATCATTAATTTCCTTTGATATTCTATATGAAAATGCCACCACATTTTTTCTCACAAGGACTGTTCACTCAAAAATTTGGCTAATGTGAAAATCTCATTTCCCTTTTGCATTTCCAATGGCTTAATTGACACATACTACCATACGAGTCATCCATTTAAAATATACAACTCACCTATGCATATAAGGGTAATTAATTTATGACAAAAAAGCCACATATAATGGGGAAAGTATAATCTCTTCAATAAATGGTATTGGGAAAACTGGACAGCAACATGAAAAAAATGAAGCTAGACTAACACCATTCACCAAAATTAGCTCAAAATGAATTAAAGACCTAAATGTAAGACCTGAAACCATAAAACTCCTAAAAGAAAACAGGTGGAGGCAGGGAGGCAAGCCATAAGAGACTCTCAGATACAGAGAACAAATTGAGTGTTGATGGGGGGTGGCAGAGAGGGCAAACTGGGTGATGGGCATTGAGAAGGACACTTGTTGGGATGAGTACTGGATGTTGTGTAGAAGCCCATTTAACAATAAATTATATTTTAAAAAAACAGATGGTAAGGTCCTTGATACTGGTTTTGGTGATGATTTTTTAGCATTGAAACTAAAAGCAAAGATAAAAAATAAAACAAACCAAGTGGGGCTACATCAAACTGAAGTTTGTTCATAGCAAAGGGAACCACCCACAGAATGTAAAGGTAACGAGAAAATGAGAGAGGATATTTGCAAATATCTGATATCTGATAAGGGATTAATATCCAAAACATGTAAAGAATTGTACAACTCAATAGCAAAAAATAAAAAATGGGTAGATGATCTAAATACACATTTTTCTAAAGAACACATACAGGTGGCCAACAGACACTTGAAAAGATGATCTACATCACTAATCATGAGAGAAAGGCAAATCAAAACCACAATGACTTATCATCTCACACCTGTAAGAATGGCTCAGATTTAAAAAAAAAAAAAAGAAAGAAAGAACGAGTATTGGTGAGGCTATGAAGAAAAGGGAACCCTTATGCACTTTTGATGGTAATATAAATTGGTATAACCAATTGGGAAAACAGTATGGAGGTTCCTCAAGAAATTACAAATAGAAATACCATAAGATCCAGCAATTCCACTTCTGGGAATTTATCCAAAGAAAACAAAAACACAAATTTGAAAAGATATGCACCCTTATGTTCATTGCAGCATTATTTATAATAGCCAAGACATGTAAACAATCTAAATGTCTAAAATTTTAAGTATGCAATTCGATTACTATTAGTGTATTCACAGAGTTGTTCAGCCAGCACCACAATCAATTTTAGAACATTTTCATCAACCCCAAAATAGAAATAGACAAATAAATATAAATATATAATGAAATACTATTAAGGAATTAAAAATGAAACCTTGCAATTTGCAATAACATGGATGGCCCTTAAGGGCACCATATTAAGTAGAATAAGCCAGACAGAAAAAAATAAATGCTGTATAATTTCACGTATATGTAGAATCTAACAACAAAACAAAAAACTGAATTCACAGGTAGAGAGAATGGACTAGTGGTTGCCTGAGGCAGGGAATGGAGGTGGGTAAAATGGGTCAAAGCTCTCAAAAGGTATGAATTTCCAGTTAAAAAATGAAATGTCATGGGAATGTAATGGGCAGCATGGTGATTATAGTTGATAATACTGTACTGCATGTTTGAAAGTACTAGGAGAATGGATCTTGAAAGTTCTCATCACAAGAAAAAATGTAGCTATGTGTGGTGATAGATATTAATTGCATTTACTGTTGTGATCATTTTGCAGTATATACAAGTATAGAATATATACAAGTATAGAATTATTACAATGTATACTCAAAATAAATGTAATAAAAAATTTAAAAAATTTTAAGTATGCAATTCGATTACTATTAGTGTATTCACAGAGTTGTTCAGCCAGCACCACAATCAATTTTAGAACATTTTCATCACCCCCAAAAGAAATCTCATATCCTATAGCAGTCACTCCCATCCTGCTCCGCAGTGCTCAGCCTTAGGTAAACATTAATCTACCTCTGTCTCTATTGATTTGCCTATTCTGACCTTCTATATAAATGGAAGCATACCATATGTGGTCTTTTGTGACTGGTTTCTTTCACTTAGCATAATGCTTTCAAGGTTTAGCCATGGTGTAGCATGTACCAGTGCTTCATTTCTTTATACTGCCAAATGACATTCCATTGTGAGGCTATATACCACATTTTACTTATCCATTCCACTAGCTGATGGACATTGGACTGGTTCCATTTTTTGGACATTATTTGTCTTTCTCTTGATCTGTGTACTAAAAGGTGAAATGACTAAAAGATAAGAAGAAAAAAAGTATTAAATCCTGGAAAAGTTCACTATTAGGTAAATGATCACTGAATAAATGAATTCTCAGGACACAGTATTCAGTATATGCATGATTTCTATTAACTAATCATTTCCAAAGTCATAACTATTAATAAAATGTCTTTCAAAATATTTTATTATTAAAAGTATTTGTGCCTAAGTGCTTCTGCTCTTGGGACAAGAAATTGAAACTACAGTCTTGGCAGTCTAACCCCAGTTGTATAAGCCATGGGATTAAGAGTACTTTTGAGAAGAAGAAACAGTATGTTCCCGTGGCTTTGGAAATGATGGTAAATTTATATATAATGTATGGATAATTACATTATATATCCTGATGAGACTGTCCATCAAAACAGCATTTCTATCAAGAGATAGTTTCCAATTCACAATATTTTTTATATTAGAACCCATGCTGGTTTTAGATCATATTCAATGTCCACATTTCCCCATTAACTTAGTTTTTAAAATCCATTTCTAAAAATGAAATGACTAATAATTCTGACTTTGAGCAACAACTATCCATGCCAGCCCAGTATAGGAAAGCTTAAATCCAATCCTAACATTACTCTTCATATAAAAGAAGTGCTGTTGATGTTGCAAAACCTAAAGGTGGTACTCTCTAATTACCCTTAAACTAGCTGCTATGGCCAGTATTGCTTCACAGGATATAAAAAGAACAGTAGCTAAGCTTTGCATAGAGCAGAGGTATGCTCTAGAAAGAACAATAACGTCAACTGGACTTAGTGTGGAATGCAAGGCTTAAAAATTCCATAAAGTAGAGAAGGAAAACAGGAATTGACTTATAGGCATCTAAGAAGAGTATGCCTCCTCACCAGGAAGTGCTCACATACTAAATTTTAGGTTTGGTTTACTCTATAGGTAGGTTTATCCAGTTTAAACTATTAATTAAATGTGAGTAACAACTTGACTTGCATTCTTTTTACACAAGCTCAGCCAGATCAAATTGTTAAGTGGGCAGTGTTTATCTTGGTGTTCAGTATTTATCTTGGATGTTCCTTAATTTCCATTTCCTCTATTTCCTTTCCCGATGTTCTTTCCTCTGGAAACAGTTTTTTAAAAGTGATTTACACAAAGATTTAACAATGACTTATTTCCAAAGAAATATAGGCATATAAAAAAGCCCATAGCAACACAAAGGAATAAATTGTTACCAATGGAATTTAACATACGCACACAGATCAGAGTATATTTCATGGGCTTCTTGAATCCACACTGTTCTTTCTCACCATGAAGCAGCCTAGCTATAGACCCTAGATATTAAAAAAAAAAAAAAAAAAAGACTTGCAGAACTGCATGAGTACATTTAGTTGAAGGAAGGGGAGTTCTTAAGTCACAATCTCAATATCAGCAGGAACAGCTATTTTCACTCATACCCGGAAAGTGCTGGAATGATTGGGTGATAGAAAAGACATTGATGGTTCTGATCATTGAATTCAGAGGGCATAAAGAAAATTGTATGCAACATACAAAACTAGGAATGACCCTGTTTAGTCCTCCTTCTCTGACTGATGCTTCTTCATGCTCTGCTTTCTTATCATAATGCTCTTTATTGTCAGCTGGGTCTCCTTGGTTCACATATCCACAATATTACCCAAAAGCATTCTCTGACTTGAAGGTTTACAAATACAGCAAAACATTTGTTTGAGAATAACTTACCCTAAACGATGGAAGAAGAATTAGATATAGATTTCTGGTTTGATAATAATGGAGTAAAATTGGCCTTTTCTCCTTCTTCTCTAGGAACCCAAAAGAAGAATGAGAAAGAGAAATGCAAGCTAGGATAAGAAACCTTAAGCCACATATAGAAGGCTGCCAGAAGCAGTGAAGATCAAACAGGATGTAGGAGGAAGCTGAGAGAATGGCTGTGAATGCAAATCCCTCAGAGAGCTGGCAATACCCCAAGAAGGGAAAGGGAGTGTGGGGTAGTGACAGAAACATCCATGTACTACTTTGACTTTGAGAAGCAGAGATAACAGGAGTGAACAAGAATATGACTGATATGATAAGCCATTTTTTAAAGAAGTCAGTTGAGGGGGCAGAGGATTGAAAACAGATTCTGAATGATGTGAGTCTTACAGCTGCCTCTCTCTGTTGGCCAGGCAAAGGTAACAGTTAAATGGACTCTCACATTTAACTAAAGGTTCTAAGGAGACTGCTGCTGGTCTTGGACACAAGCTTTAGTAACTCCAACATATGACTCATTTGCAAGTAGCTGGTCAAGGAAGCTCACTTATCAATTTGAGAAATCAAAACTAAACCATTCAGGATCTATACCAAAATATTACAGGAGGGGTGCCTAGGTGCCTCAGTCAGTCAAGTGTCCAATTCTTGATTTCGGTTCAGGTCATGATCTCACAGTTCCTGAGTTTGAGCCCTACATTGGGCTCTGTGCTGACACCATGAGGCCTGCTTGGGATTCTCTCTCTCCCTCTCTCTCCCTCTGCCCCCTCCCTCAATCATGCACTCTCTCTTTCTCAAAAATAAATAAAAGTAAACTTTAAAAATTTTTTAAAATACTACAAGAAGAGAAAAGGAACAAGAATACAAATGTAGGTGAATACTGATCAAAATAGTATTTTCATGAAATAGAAAATTTTGAACAAATGCTTTGCCATGGATTTAAACAGTTAAAGAAACAATTCATCAATTAACAAGAGCCCATACATACAAGCAATGTTTTTAAAAGGCTTGAAAAGGAAGGGAGAGAAACTCAATGAAACCAAAAGCTGGTTCTTTGAAAAGATCAATAAAAGTGTTAATCCTTCAGCCAGCCGAACTAAGAAAAAAAGAGAGTTGATACAAGTTACTATCAGAAATGAAAGAGGGAACATCATCACAGATCCCATAGACATTAAGGAGATAATAAAGGAAGACTATAAACAAGTCTACTCCCACAAATTTGATAACCTAAATGAAATGGACCAATTTCTTGAAAGATACAATCTACAAAAAATCAGAAGAAATAGATTCTCTGAATAGGCCTATATCTATTAAATACATTTAATCAATAATTAATAACCTTCCAAAACAGAAAGCATGAGGCCCAAATGCATTCACTAGTGAATTTCACCAAACATTTAAGGAAGATATCATACCGATTTTCTACAATCTTTTTCACAGGATAAAAGCAGAGAGAATACTTCCTAACTCATTCTGAGGCCAGCATTACCTTAATATCAAAGCCAGACACAGACATCAAAGAAACTACAGATCAATATGTCTAATAAACATAGATGCAGGGGCACCTGGATGGCTCACTTGATTAAATGTCCAACTCTTAATTTGGGCTCAGGTCATGATCTTAAAGTACATGAGTTTGGGCCCCACATCTTACCCTCTATCTCTATCTCTCAAAAATAAATAAATAAACATTTAAAAAAACATAGATGCAAAAATCCTCAAGAAAATATTAGCAAACCAAATCCAACATTGTATAAAAATAACTAAATACCATAACCAAGTAGGATTTTTTCCAGGTGTCCAAGGCTGGTTCAAGGGGTTTTTTTTTCCTTAGTGATTAAAAAAAAAAGTTTATTTATTTATTTTAATGTTTATTTTTCAGAGAGAAAGACAGAGACAGAGTGAAAATAGGGGAGGGACAGTGAGAGAGAGAGAGGTGAGCAGAATCTGAAGCAGTCTCCAGACTCTCAGCTGTGAGTGCAGAGACTGATGTGGGGCTTGAAGTCACAAATGGTGATATCATGAACTGAGCTGAAGTCGGACACCCGGGTGCCACCCACTGAACCACCCAGGTGCTCCTGTTTATTTATTTATTTTGAGAGAGAGTGAGAGAGTGTATGTGCACATGCATGAGTGGAGGAGGGACAAAGAGAGGGAGAGAGAGAGAATCCCAAGCAGATTCCACACTGTCAGTATAGAGTCCAATGCAGGGCCCAGTCTCACAAACCATGAGATTATGACCTGAACCAAAATCAATTGTCAAACGCTTAACTGACTGAACTATCCCAGGCACATCTCAAATTTTGAAAGCCAATTGTGATCCATCACATCAACAGGGTAGAAAAGAAAAAGCACATTAGCATATCAATAAATACAGGAAAAGCATTTGACAGAACCTAACACCCATTGGTGATAAAGACTCAGTGAAAGAGGGATAGAGAGAAACCCTTCAAAGTGGCAAAAAAAAAAAAAAAACCTACCAAAAAAACCACAGATAACATCATACTTAATGGTGAGACACTAGAAGCCTTCCCACTAAGATCAGGAAAGAGGCAAAGAAGTCCCCTCTCACCACCCCTTTTTAATATTATACTGGAAATCCTAGTGATACAATTAGACAAGAAAAGGAAATTATAAGTTATAGAGATTGGGAAGGAAGAAATAAAACTGTCTTTATTTGCAGGTAACTAATGATTATCTATGTAGAAAATCCAAAATAATCCAAAAAACTTCTGGAAGAATTATAGCATAGTTGCAGGATACAATATTAACATAGAAAGTTATATATGCTCTCCTATAGACTAGCAATGAACAAGTGAAATTTGGAATTAAAAATTCAATACCATTTACATTAGCAACCCTCCCAAATGAAATACCTGGTATAGGTCGAACAAAGTGTGTGCAATATCTATATAAGGAAAACCACAAAACTCTGATGACAAAAATCAAAGAAAAAGGAAGTAAATAGAGAAACAGTACCTGTTCAATATTGAGGAAAACTCAACATTGTCAAGATGTCAGTTCTTCTCAACTTAACCTATAGATACAACTAAATCACATTCAAAATCCCAGGAAGTTATTTTTTTAAATATTAAGATACTGATCCTAAAATTTATATGGAGAGAACAGGCTCAGAATCTGTCAACACAAAGAACAAAGAGAAGAGAGAAGAACAAAGGGGAGACTGATACTACCAGACTTCAATACTTGCTATAAAGCTACTGGCGAAAGAAGAGACAAATAAATTGATAAAGAACTTTTCAAAACATACAAAGGACTCCTAAAGCTCAACAATGAGAAAAAAGACAACCAGATTTTAAAACATGCTAAAGGCCAGGTACATCACCAAAAAGATACACAGATGGCAAATAAGCAGATGAAAAGAAGCTCTACAGTTTGCCATCAGAGAATGCAAATTAAAATGACAATGAAATGCCACTACATACCTACTATAAGGGCCAAAATTCTGACCACTGACAACACCAAATGTTGGCAATGAAGGGGAGTGACAGGAACGCTCATTTGTTGCTAGTAAGAATGCAAAATGACACCCCTACTTTGGAAGACAGTTTGGCAGGTTTGTGCAAAACTAAACACACTCTTATCAAATGGTACAGCAGTCGTGTTCCTTGGTATTTACTCAAACAAGTAGAAAACTTATGTCCATACAAAAACCTGTACATGGATGTTTATAGCAGCTTTATTAATAATTGCCACAACTTGAAGCAACCAAGATGTCTTTTAGTAGGTAAATGGCTAAATAAATTGTGGTACATCCAGACAATGCAATATTATTAGCACTAAAAAAAAAAAAAAAAAAAAAAAAAGCTATCAGGCCATGAAAACACATGGAAGAAATTCAAATGTGTATTACTAAGTAAAAGAAACCAATCTGAAAAGTCTATATGCTCTAGGATTCCAAGTATGTGACGTTCTAAAGAAGGCAAAACAATGGAGACAGTAAAAAGATCTATGTTTGCCAAGGGTTTGGGCAGGGAGAAGATGAATAGGCAGAGCACAGAGGATTTTTAGGGCAGTGATAATACTCTTTATACTACCGTAACAATGGCTACACACCATTATAGATTTGTCCAAACCTACATGTACAATGCCAAAAGTGAACTCATATTAAATTGGTGATTGTGATGTGTCAATGTAGATTCCTCAGTTGTAACAAGTGTACCGCTGGTGGAGGATATTGATAATGTGGGAGGCTCTGCATGTGTCAGAGCACAGGGTGTACAGGAAATCTCTGTACCTTCTTCTTTGCTGTGAACCTAAAATTGAGCTAAAAAAGAAAAAAGTCATTTAAAAGGAAATTCTGACACATGCTACATCATGAAATCTGAAGACATTATGCTAAGCAAAATAAGCCAGTCACCAAAAGACAAATATTGTATAATTCCCCTTATACGAGGTCCATAGTGTAGTCAAATTCATAAGACAGAAAATAGAATGGTGGTTGCCAGGGGCTGTGGGTGGAGGTTAGGAATTAAGAGTTAATATTTAATAAGAACATAGTTGGGAAAGATAAAGTTCTATCAATAGTGCTGAGAGTTGCACAAAAATGTAAATGCATGTAATGCCACAGAAGTGTTTACTTAAAAGTGGTTAAATTGGTCAATTTTGTTATGTACATTTTACTACAATAATTTCTTTAAAAATTTTTTTAACATTTATTTATTTTTGAGAGACAGAGATTGAGAGAGAGACAGAGCATGAATGGCAGAGGGGCAGAGAGAGAGGGAGACACAGAATCTGAAGCAGGCTCCAGGCTCTAAGCTGTCAGCACAGAGACCGATGCTAGGCTAGAATTCATGGACCAGGAGATCATGACCTGAACCAAAGTGGGATGCTTAAATGACTAAGGCACCCAGGCACCCCTACAATAATTTATTTTTTAATTAGCAAAAAGCTAAAAGCAGAGATATAAGTCTCAGGAAAACAGAGACAACTAAAGAAATGAAACACAAGCTGGCAGATCTCTTGGGGGAATAGTGTTTGAAAAAATAACAGAAATAGAGTAAAAACTGGAAGTAGCCCAGGGGAGACTAGATGCTGATGAGAATGCAAAAAAGAACATACAGATTAGATATGAGAAAAGCAAATGAAATAAGTGAAAATCAATAGCATTTAAGACAATTAGAGATAAAATGATATGTAGGGAAGACAGGCAAAGGAGGTCTAACATACACTTATCTGAAATCCCTATACAATGGATCAGAACAAATATTTGAAATATGATTGAAGAAAATGTTCATTTTGGAAGGGAATTTCAGGTCTTAGGAAAAACTGATACATAACTGTTAACAGAGATATATCCTAATACAGTTACTGAATTTTGATTCCTTTGGGCAATCAGGCAAAAACAATGAGTCATCTATGAAGGATAAAAACAAAACAGGCTGACATCAGTCTTCTCTACAACAATAAGCACTTCCAGAACACTGGAGAAATGCCTCCTAAAAGCCTTAAGGAAAGAAAGTGTGACCCAAGAAGTTTATATCATCCAAATTGTTATTCAAATATAAAGGCAACAAATAATTTTTAGTATCCATGACCTCTGTGGAAATAATGAAAAAACACATGCAATTAATATCACAAAGTGCCAATATTTTTTTTGTCTATAAGGAATCTTGTTTTTTAAACTATAAGTATAATGAGTACATGATAACAATTTTGAAAACTTAGACAGCTTCTTGAAAACATACATATACCATATGACATGTGACTGGAGAGAAAAAATTAAACCTTGAATAGTCCCACAACTCTTAAATATAGAGAAGCAGCTGTTAAAAATCTTCCTACAAAGATAAGATTAGATAATATGGGTAGTTATAAGGATATGTTTTTCTGGCAGGCAGGAGAAAGGTCAGGAACAATTCATGTCAGTATGTTATCAGAGAACATATAAAATAGAAAAACAACTATGGTAAGGATTGTTAAAATTTTTCAGAATAAAATAAGCAATAATACCTTGAATACGTGTATCAACAAAAACTCTTGTTGGTCTAAAAGGCCCAAGTGGCAGCTTGCCCGCCCTCCCCCCCCAGCTGTTCACATGCTGATGTCCCAGGGCTGTTCTCTGGGGCAGATTGTCCTTGTCAGACCAATCATAGACCACTATTTCTCACTTCTGCCAGGAAGGAAGAACACCTTCATTCACTGCATGAATGTAGGTGGCATTTACGGAAAGAAATGATTTGTGATATATAAAATAAGGAAATGCAGTGGAAAGGAGACATTTGTAAAGTTTGGGGGCTGTGAAGGTACTATTACCAAACATTTCTAGAATTTTTAGTTTATGGGAAAGAGAAAGATATCCCATTTTCCCTGTTTCCAGTACATGTCACATTTATTTTCAAAGCTCATCCATCAACTTTATTTTCAATAGGGCTGAATTATGGGTCATCATTTTCAGGATACAGGATGACGTTTAGTGGCTGAACCAGCCACACAAAGGGAGCTCAAACCTTTTTCTACAGGTAAATATCTCTTCCTGTAGGAGCAGTATTACAAAAAGAAACCTCACTGAAGTACTTGAACAAACTTCAGAAGGAATTTCAACCACTCATCTGAATGTAAGCCAAAAGCTCATTTTTTCCAAATCAAATATCAACTGACTAAATATATTCTCTCACATGGACAACAACTCCAGATTCATTTAAGCCTAAATTAAAAAGATTAAGTAAAAAGAAAAAAATCCCTATAGGTAAACCAATAACCCTGAAGATGAAAGGGCAAAGAATATGAACCATTTTTACATAAAAGCAAATATAAATTGGGGCTCCTTGGTGGCTCAGTGGGTTAAGTGTCTGACTCTTGATTTCAGCTCAGGTCAGAATCGCCTATCATGAGGTTGAGCCCCAGGACTTGGGATTCTTTCTCTCCTTCTCTCTCTGCCCTCCCGCATGTTCTCTCTCTCTTAAATAAATAAACTTAAAAGTAAAAAAGAAGTCTTCATAGGTCATGTGGGTGGCTCAGTCAGTTAAGCATCCGACTTTGGCTCAGGTCATGATTTTGCTTTTCATAGGTTTGAGCCTTATATTGGGCTCCGTGCTGAGAGCTCAGAGCCTCGAGTCTTCTTCAGATTCTGTGTTTCCCTCTCTCTCTGCCCTGCTCCTGTTCACTCGCTGTCTCTCTCCAAAAAAAAAAAAAGGAAAGGAAAGAAAAAAGATAAAAAACATTTAAAAAAGAGGCCTTCACTGGGACAAGCCATATTTTAATTTTTTTTTATAACAATGGGACAAATTCAGGACTCCAACAAACAAAAACTGGTCAAAAGTGATATACTCTTTTATTTTCTATCAAATCCAATGTCCAAACAATAATAATATTTAGCCACACTCTTCTCAGTTGTTTGCTTAAAGGGAAAAACTTCAGTTGTTCAAGCACTCCTGAGCCATGAATTTATGTGGCTTGCTCGTGACTGGAAGTAGAGTACAGAGAGGGTATCAGAAGCCTGACAGGTAATCCCCCCGGGTATTTCTAGGTTATTGGTCTAGCAAATTGGAGGGATATCCTGACCCTGTATGTTTTTAAAAGTATAATCTTTCATGAGGTAGAGATTGTAGCCTTCTAATGAAATTTACTTAAAATCTCCTGATACCCTGTTAAGCCTCCACCAATGGCAAAGTCCCATTAGACCTGTCCATGCTAAAGCCTATTTGATATTAAAACAAAAGGAAAGGTCTCTGCCTAAGTAGATTAGGGAGACAAAATCAAGCAAGCCAGATTTCTAAACAAGGGGACTTTAAGCACAGAATTTGCATATATTATTCATTCTTCCTCCATGCAAACATGCTGCTATTGCTCAGTGAACTTTGGTTTACCATGGTTAAAAACAATAGTTATAACATTAGTATCCCCCTTTCCTCGGCTGCTGCCACAGGAATTTCCAGCTCCATTGGGATTTTCACATAACTCCCTCTCAACACTCTTTAGTATCCTTTCTATAAAATGCCACTCAGAACTTTTTAAATAGAATGGTTTCTTTGCCTCTGTGTGGCAAGTTTCTGCTCTGTACAATCCACATCTGCTTCTCTGTTGGTACTCTTCCTCTCTTATCTTAGCTTCTGGCTAAAAGAATAGCTTACAGGTCAAATTTAATTTGATAAAGGATTAAACACTGTAAAGAAGTAATAGAATCCATGTTGTATCCTACGTAACAATATTAAGTGCCCTCTATTCCACTTTGCTGTAGCCATACAGGGTTTTGTGCTCGTGTTCTACAATTTGATTGCCTGCTCTTGGAGTCATATTGTTTATCACCTTGATTTAGTGCCTTTGTTCCTCCATGTCCATGCCTGCATTTTATTCATGAAAAAATGTAACTTGCTATTGCCTGTTATTGGCCTCAAAAATTTAGTCAGTGGTGGTGAGATAGAGTGAGTGGTGTTCCTCCTATCCCTGAATAACACTTGGGAAAGCTCCATCACCTTTCTGATGCTCTAAAGTACTAGAAAGATCTATGTCATTTTAAATATATGTGTGGTCTCAGTTCAGAAGTTCACATTCAGAAATAATCAAAATGCTTTTTTAAAGTTTATTTATTTATTTTGGGAGAGACAGAGACAGCACAAGTTGGGAAGGGGGAAAGAGAGAGAGAGAGAAAGAGAGGGAGGGGGGGAAACAGAGAATCCCAAGCAGGCTCCACACTGTCAACATGGAGCCTGACACAGGGCTCAAAACCATACCATGAGATCAGGACTGGAGCCTAAGTCAGATGCTTAACTGACTGAGCCAGGTAGGTGCCCCAGAAATAATTAAAAATTTTAACTTCATTTAATGTTCATACCTGCTCTGTTTTAAATGTTTATTTATTTTTGAGAGTGTGTGCAAGCAGTGGAAGTGCAGAGAGAGAGAAGGGGACAGAGGATCTGACATGGGCTCCACGCTGACAGCAGAAAGCCCGATTCTGTTCTCGAACTTAGGAACCATGAGATTATGACGTGAGCCAAAGTCAGATGCTTAAGTGACTGAACCACCCAGGAGCCCCCATACCTGCTTTTTTTTTAAATTTTTTAAACTTTTTTAAACTTTATTTTGAGAGACAGAGCATGAATGGGAGAGGAACAGAGAGAGGGAGACAGAATCCAAAGCAGGCTCCAGGCTCTGAGCTGTCAGCACAGAGCCTGACACAGAGCTCAAACCCATGGACCGCGATATCATGACCTGAGCTGAAGTCCTACACTTAACCAACTGAGCCACTCAGGTGCCCCCATACCTGCTTTTTTTAAGCTAGAAAAAGAAATACAGTAAAACCTTGGATGGCAAGTAACTTGTTCTGCAAGTGTTCCGCAAGACAAGCAGACATTTCTAATAAATTTTAACTTGATAAATAAGCAATGTCTTCAATAGAGTAGTACATGATGCTGAACATCACATGATCACAACTGAGCCAATCGTTCTTGAAATTCGCTTTGATAGACAAATGCTTTGAATTACAAACATGTTTTAGAATGAATTATTTGCAAACCAAGGTTTACTGTATTTTAATAGCCTTTTCATATAATTGTGGATATTGTCTGACAGTATGCCAAAACTCAACACCTAATAGTTTCTTAAATGTTTATTACAATATGGAATCTGAAACCATATAAGTGAACATTCATCCTATCCATTCGCTTATTTTGAAGTTTGAATGGATCTTTAACCCATGCATCATTCTATACATCATGCATTGATCATGTGGAGAACGTTAGTGCACTTAGTTCTATAGATTTCCAAATGCTGACATTTTTCATTATACAATATCAAAAATCACATCAGTTACCAACATTACATATCTCATCAGAAAATCCTTAAATACTGGGAAGCTGCCAAGTTCATGGTGTCCAAACTTCTCCTTTTTGGTTGAAAGCTCAAATTTTCTTATTGGCAAGAAATACTTTCAGTTGTTTTCCTTAAACTGACAGGCTCACTTCATTCGTTTTTGAGAAAATCACCCAAAATGTAAGTCTAACTAATCATAGTTTGTTTATCAGTTGTTCCTTCAAATAAAAATGGTGTTCCATTTTCTTTTAAGCTGCAAATTCAGCTCACAACTCAAATAATTGCATAAGTGCTTTTCCTCAAAACAGGACAGAGTCTTGAAGTGTAGAGCTCTGTCAAAATCATAGATCACAATCTTCATCTGCAATGTGAACATTTTTTCCTTTTGCCTTTTTGCCACTTGCTTTTTCCATGTTAATAGATGGGAAGACAATGCTCCTTATCTCTGGCAACTATCACTGAAACCAATGCTAAGGCCATTGGTGCACAATAAAAGTCCTTAGATTTTCTTGCTAAGGTGATTTAGATAACAGAGTTGCTTTAGATTACTAACTACCTAAACAAGGAGAAGTCTGTGCCATAGCAAATACCTTCTTCTATACCTGGATCAATGCCTCTGGTATTATAGCAAATATAAGAAATTAACAAGCAAGTCACTAGGCTAAAACAGATTACCTCTTCAGGTTCATTCTTTGATTTACTTGATATTAACTGATTTGGTAATGGGGATCATGGCTAAGGAGTATAATTCTTAATATTATCCTTCTAATACCATTATAGTCTCCCTGGTAACCTATATCTCTCAAAGGTCTTAAATATATGTTCACAGCCATCAGCAGTACATCACATGGTCTCACTGTGCTTGGAGAAAGACACAGGATGAACAATGACAGGAACAGAAAAACAAATTCTTCTACAAATCTGATGTCATAACCTTTGAGTTTCAAAACAAAATGAGCAACTTAACTGTGATGGTGAAAATGATGCTAATCTCTCCTGTACGAGAGGATTACCAAAGGTGGAAATTGTTAAACTAAATGAGGAGGCCACTAAACTGTAGTGCCGTGGAGGACTACATAAGCAAACCATAGTCTAAGACTATAAATGCTTCAAGGTTACAAAATCAAAAAGTCTCCCTGGTAACCTAGGACATCCAATCATTCATAGTCAACTAGGCTTTATGATATAGCCAATTAATTTCCTTACTCTGCTTCCTCCTGTTTATAAAGTCTCTCCCTGAACTCCCAAAAATGGAGTGGAATGCTCATAATCCCTTCTGGTTTGGTGCTGCCCATTTCCAATTATTTTTGCTCAAATAAACTCTTTTTTTTTAATGTTTATTTTGAGAGAGAGAGAGAGAGAGAGAGAGAGAACATAAGCAGGGGAGGAGCAGAGACAGAGACAGAGACAGGGACAGAGGATCTGAAGCAGGCTCTGCACCAAAAGCAGAGAGCCCAATGCGGGGCTTGAACTCACAAGCCGTGGGATCATGACCTGACCTGGAGTTGGACACTTAACCAATTGAACCACCCAGACAACCTTGCTCAAGTAAACTCTTAAAAAACTTTTTTAAAAATGGAGAGCACTCAGTTATTGAATGAGTAAGTCACAATAATTAAAAGCAGAGCATAAGGAATACAAGTCAGTGATACTATAATAGCAGTGTAATGGGAGAGATGGTAGCTATACTTGTGATTAACATAGCATAAAGTATAAACTTATTAAATCACTAGGTTGTACACTGAAACTAATATAACATTGTTTGTCAACTATACTAAAAAAAAATTAGGATCTTGTGGGGAGAAGGAGCCCCTTACATAGGGGGCAAGCTGAGGAGAATGAAGCAGCTATATACAGACATATTCAAAAATGATCACAATTCTTAATTTCATTTAATGCCCAGACCCATCTTTAAAACAAAGGACCACTACACATATGTTTTATTAGTTTCCTCTTGCTGCTATCACAAATTACTACGACTTAATAGCTTAAAACAATACAATTTTGTTATCTTACAGGCCATAGCTCAGAAGTCTAACATAGGTCTCAGTTGGCTAAAACCAAGGTGTTGGCAGAGCTATGTTCCTTTCTGGAGGCCCTAGGGATGAATCTCTTTCCTTTCTTTTTCCAGGTTCTAGATGATGTCTTCACTCCGTGGCTTATGGCCCCTTTCTCCCATCTTCAAAGCCAATAATATCACATCTCACTGATCATTCTTCCTTCATCACATCTCTCTCTCTCTCTCTCTCTCTCTCTCTCTCTCTCTCTCTCTCTCTCTCTCTCTTTCTCTCTCTGATCACAGCTGGGAAAGGCTCTCTAACTGTATGGACTCTTGATTAGGTCAGGTGCACCTTGATGATCCAGGACAGTTCTTCATCTCAAGGTCTATAGCCTAATCATATCTGCAAAGTCTTTGTACCACTTGTTCAAGCCAGCATTCACCTCATCTATCTCTCTCTTGGATTATTGCAATAACCTTCTATATGGTCTCCATTGTTCTACTCTTGCCCACTGTAGCAAAATCATCCTTATAGAAAAATCATCCTTATAGCAAAATCAAAAGTTGTGTTCTGCACATTTTAGACAATCAAGAGGATTTCAAGTAGTTGTCTAATATATAGATGAACCTTGAACTCTGGAGCTCAGAGAGTTTTGACTGGGGATATAGACATAGGAGACATCACCATATAACTAGTACTTATAACCATAGATATCAATATATCAGAGTACTCAAACTAACACAGAATAGTTTAAATAAAAAGTAGGAAGAGGCAAACATAATACAGAGGCACAGAAAAATTACACCTGGTGGGGGAACATGAGGTCTAGGTTTGTTGCTGTTGTTGTGATGTTGTGTAGATAGGAGCTATTAGAGCATGTTTGTATATTGATCAGAATTATGTAAATAGACAAAGAGAAACTGATTATGCTGATTATGTAGGAAACACAGAGAATAATTCTAGGAACATGTTAGCATGGACAAAGGGATATGGGATCCAGTGCACACCAAAATAGGTCAGTCAGCTCAGCATCTTCTCCTCTCTATTTCCCGCACAGTCAACTCAGATCTTCAAAGCCTCAAAGACACCTTCCAGGGTAAAAGTAGTTTACAAGGGACTTTAACACACATTATCTCTTTTTATCCTCACACCTATACATGAATTGATAGGCATTAGCATCATATGCATAAAATATACAAAAACTAAAATTCAAAGAGCTTAAGTGAATTTTCAGGTTTTGATGATTAAGAAAGAACAGAACTTAGAGTAAAAATTTTGTCTCCTGATTCCAAGTCCAGAGGTAGACTGCTCCTGAGAAAATACAAGAGGTAGGACAGAGGCCATAGGAAGAGGATGGGCAGGGGATGATCATATGAAGGTTGAGTGTCAGTGTAGGAGAGAATTGGAGCTCATATTTACAGAGCCCAGGGCTGTTTAACAGACAAGCAATAGGCAAAAATGAAAGAGGA
Source organism: Suricata suricatta (assembly GCF_006229205.1). Lineage (NCBI taxonomy): Eukaryota > Metazoa > Chordata > Mammalia > Carnivora > Herpestidae > Suricata > Suricata suricatta. Next base: position 94,983,827 of record NC_043708.1, read on the forward strand.
TGCCAGGCAGTCCACCTGACTGATATATCATTCTAAAGATACTAGCCAGCCAATACAAAATTTCAAGTGTATGAGCCAGCGCAGGAAGTGCAGCGCCTGATGAGTATGCAACAAGGTTGGGGTGCCACGTGGTATTGCACCCCCTTGTGCCCCAGCGGCCAGCTTCCTGCAGCACTTTCTTTTGATGCAGAATGAGCCCCAGGCACCCCCGCAATCTTCACACTTCTCTTTCACGGTGAATGATGTCGCCTGCAGATCTAGGCTGGGCCTTATGGGCTGTCCAAATGGTGCAGGACTACCAAGTCATCCTCCACTCCCGATGCTCAGCCTTCCCAAGCCCCTGTCCTCCACCCCCCTGCTGAAGAGCTGCAAAGTGCTGTGTCACTCAGGAGTTGGGGACCTCTAACTGAATCCAGCGCCCTGGTGCTCAGTGCAGAAAGGCAAGATGGCAGAGAAGTAGGGAGTTCTGTATTTCCAGCCAGCATCTATCAAACAAAGAAGGGCTGAAGCCAAAAGACGGTGAACCACAAGAGTCTGGGAGGAAAAGAGACAGAATCCACCAAGAAGACAGCCTCATAGGTGCGTGATTGTGAACTGGAAAGATGAAAATGGGCTGGAACACAGAAGTACGGATGGGAAGGAGCCCCCTCTGCAGAGAGACAATGGGAAAAGAACAGCTGAAACTGCTCCTAGAACTGTCCCTGGAGAAGAGAAAAACCTCTACTGAGAGGGATCCTATCATCCCATCTCTAACCGCAGGGCGTTTGGAGAGAGATCCTATCTCTAAGAGCCAAGCTTTGTTTTGGGCTGGGTCCCCAGTCCCAGTTAGCACTAGTAAGAACTGCTCCCCTACTCACCCTACTCAATCCCCGGCTAGGAAGAAGCCTGGCCTGAGAGATTACATTTCATTAAAGCACACAGACTAAGATCTGGAAATGAGGAGGGGCTTGGGACATAGAACATGGCTCACCTTGACTACGTCTGCGGCACAGGGAGATTGGACCCAAAAGTGTGATTTGCAATGCCCATCTGCATTGCATAGCTGCTTTGTTACCAGATTGGGACAGGTGCTGCGGAAACAGACAGCCCTCCACCCAAGACCAGCATTGATGCATTGCCATGATTAACTCTAGATCAGTTCTTACTATTCAGATATATTCTCCCTTATCTCATTCTTATCTCTCCCCTCCAATGGACTGGGTATTCTGATTATAGGTTTGCTTAAATAGTCATATCTAATCCATCCTCTTGATACATATTCTACACCTCCATTGTTACCTTCCTTTCTCTCTCTCTGAAATACCAGACTATATAGTTTCTCAGGGTAACATTATCTTCGGTTGTTTTCCTCTCCTCACCTACTGCATAATCTCCTCTATCTCTATCTGAATTAAACCTTTTAGTCCATCTGCCTGGTCAAAGTTCAATTTTTCTTTCTCCCCACCCCTGTCATTTCTCTCTTTGTATATGCTCTTCCCTCAGCATGGCCTCCACCCTGCTCTTTATTTGTAGTTGGGATTTCTGGTTTTATGTTTTTAAACTGCCCTTTGTCTTTTGTTGGTTTGGTTTTTTGTTTTGTTTTGTTTTCCCTTTGGGTTTGCTTGTTTGTTTGATTTGCTTATACATGTGTATGCTTTTGTTCCCTGTTTGTTTGTCTGTCTGTTTTCCTTTCCAGAGCTACCCAAGAAACAAGCCAAAGTACACATGGTGGAAAGTCCCAAATACCGCTATGAGTAGGGAAATAAAATAACCAAAGGCACAGCAAGAGAGATCAAAGGACAACATTAAAAGAACACTTCCTGAATAAATAGGCCCTGGACAATCAATGAGCTTCCTTTAGTATAGCAATACTCACAGGCACAGAGCACATAACAAGCTTTTAAAACTGACAAGAGACAGAAAACTAGCCAAAATGACGAAACAGAAGAACTCACCTCTAAAGAAACTCCAGGAAGAAGTTACAGCTACCGAACTGCTTGAAATAGATATAAGCAACATAATGGAGCGAGATTTAGAACAATTGTAATAAAATTAATCACTGGGCTTGAAAAAGCCATGGAAGACATCAGAGAAGCTATTGCTACAAAGACTATGGACCTTAAAACTAGTTGTAATGAATTAAAACATGCTATAAATGAGGTGCATAATAAAATGGAGGTGGCCACTGCACAAACTGAAAAGTCAGAGAGGAGAATTGGTGAATTAAAAGACACAATTAAAAAAAAAAAAAACCAGGAAGCAGAAAAAACATAAGTTGATCCAGAAGCACGAAAGGAGAATTTGAGAACTGAGTGATACAATCAAATGGAACAATATCCATATCATAGGAATTCCTGAAGAAGAAGAAATAGAGAAAGAGGCTGAAGGGGTACTTGATCAAATTATAGCTGAGAACTTACCCCAGTCTGGGGAAGGAAACAGACATTAAAATCCAAGAGGCACAGAGAAATCCCCTCAGATGTAACTTGGATCGACCTTCAGCACGACATATAATAGTGAAATTGGCAAAATATAAGGATAAAGAGAGAATTCTGAAAGAAGCTAGGGATAAAAGGGCCCTAACATACAAAGGGAAACCTATCAGAGTAATTTCAGACCTATCTACTGAAACTTGACAGGCCAGAAAGGAATGGCAGGAAATCTTCAGTGCACTGAACAGAAAAAATATGTAGCTGAGAACACTTTATCCAGCAGCCTGTCATTCAGAATAGGAGAGATAAAGGTTTTCCCAAAGAAAAAATATTGAAGGAATTCATCACCACTAAACCAGCCCTACAATAAATCCTAAGGAAGACTCTATGAAGAAAATGTTGCAAAGAACTAAAAGTACCAGAAACACCACTGCATACATAAATCCTACAAGAACACAATGACTCTAAACCTATTTTTTTCAACAATAACTCTAAATGTAAATGAACTAAATGCTCCAATCAAAATATATAAGGTAGCAGAAAGATAAAAAGACAAAATGTATCTATTTGCTGTCTACAAGAGACTCATTTTAGACCTGAGGACACCTTCAGATTGAATGTAAAGGGATGGAGAAACATCTATCATGTGACTGGAAGTCAAAAGAAAGCCACAGTAACCATATTTATATTGGACAAACAAGACTTTAAAGTAAAGACAGTAACAAAAGATGAAGAAGGGCATTAAATAATAGTTACAGGGTCTATCCATCAGGAAGAGCTAACAATTATAAACATCTATGCACCGAATTTGGGAAGACCCAAATACATAACACAGTTAATCACAACCAGAAACAATCTTATTGATAAGAATATGCTAATTGTAGGGGATTTTAATACTCCACTTATAGCAATGGATACACCAAATAGACAGAAAATCACTAAAGAAAGAATGGACCTGAACAACACATTGGAACAGATGATTTTGACAGATATATTTAGTGCTCTACATTCTGAGGCTATAGAATTCACTTTTTTCTTGTGTGCACATGATACATTCTCCAAGATAGACCATATACTGGGTCATAATGCAGCCTCAATACATATAAAAGAATTGAGATTATAAAATGCACACTTTCAGAACACAAGGATATGAAACTTGAAATCAATCACAGGAAAGAGTCTGGAGAGCCTCCAAAAACATGAAGGCTAAATAACACCCTACTAAAGAATTAATGGGCCAATCAGGCAATTAGAGAAGAAATGTAAAAATATATGGAAACAAATGAAAATGAAAATACAACAATCCAAACTCTTTGCGATGCATCAAAAGCAGCCCTAAGAGGAAAGTACATTTCACTCCAGGCCTATTTCAAGAAACTAGAAAAAGTGCAAATTCAAAATCTAACCGAGCATTTAAAGGAACTAGAAAAGGAAAGCAAGAGCACCCCAAAACCAGCAGAAGAGAAATAATAAAGATCAGGGCAGAAATAAACAATATAGAATTAAAAAGAAAAGTTGAACAGATCAATGAAACCAAGAGTTGGTTTTTTGAAAAAATAAACAAAATTGAGAAATCTCTAGCCAGGCTCCTCAGAAAGAAAAGAGAGAACACCCAAATAGACAAAATCATGAATGAAAAAGGATCTATTACAACTAATACCTCAGAAATACAGGCAATTAGCAGGATAATCTATGAAAAATTATATGCCAATAAACTGGAAAACCAGGAAGAAATGGACAAATTCCTAAACACATATGCACTACCAAAATTCAAATGGGAAGAGATAGAAAATCTGAACAGATCCATAACCAGTGAAGAAATCGAAAAACTAAAAATTTCCCAACAAATAAGAGCCAGGGCCCAGATGGCTTCCCTCGGGAATTCTACCAGACATTTAAAGCAGAGTTAATACCCATTCTTCTCAAGCAATTCCAAAACAGAAATAAAAGGAAAACTTCTGGACTCGTTCTACAAAGCCAGCATCACTTTGATTCCCAAACCAGACAGAGACCCAGCAAAAAAAGAGAACTATGGGCCGATATCTTGATGAATACAGATGCAAAAATACTCAACAAGATACTAGCAAATGGAATTCAACAGCATATAAAAAGAATTATCCACCATGATCAAGTGGGATTCCTGGGTTACATGGCTGGTTCAATATTTGCAAATCCACCAATGTGATATATCATGTTAACCAAAGAAAAAATAAAAACCAGATGATCCTGTTGCTAGATGCAGAAAAAGCATTTGACAAAATACAGCATCCTTTCTGGATAAAAACCCTAGAGAAAGTAAGAATAGAAGAAACAGGAGCACAACAGGAAGGCCCACTCTCACCACTGTTCTTTAACATAGTCCTTGAAGTCCTAGCATCAACAAAATCAGACAAGAAAAGGAAATAAAAGGCAGCAGAATTGGCAAAGATGAAGTCAAACTTTCACTTTTCACAGATGACATGATACTCTACAAGTAAAACCCAACTGACTCCACCAGAAGCCTACTAAAACTGATCCATGAATTCAGCAAAGTCGAAGGGTACAAAAATAATGTACAGAAATAGGTTGCATTTTTATTCACCAATAATGAAGCAACAGAACGAGAAATCAAGAAACTGACCCCATTCACAACTGCATGAAAAACTATAAAATACCTAGGAATAAACCTCACCAAAGATGTAAAAGACCTGTACGATGAAAACTATAGAAAACTTATGAAAGAAATTGAAGAAGACACAAAGAAATGGAAAAACATTACATGCTCATGGATCAGAAGAATAAACATTGTTAAAATGTCATTATTACCCAAAGCAATCTACACATTCAATGCAATCCCAATCAAAATTGCACCAATATTCTTCTCACCACTAGAGAAAACTCTCCTAAAATTCGTATGGAATAACAAAAGACCCCGAATAGCCAAAGCAATACTGAAGAAGAAAACCAAAATGGGAGGCATCACAATCCCAGACTTTAGCTCTACTACAAAGTTTCATCATCAAGACAGTATGGTATTGGCATAGAAACAGACACATGGACCAAAGGAATAGAATAGAGAACCCAGAACTGGACCCACAATAGGATGGCCAATTAATCTTTGACCAAGCAGGAAAGAGTATCCAATGGAAAAAAGACTGCCTCTTTAACAGATGAGGCTGGGAGAACTAAACAGCAACATGCAGGAGAATGAAACTAGACCACTTTCTTACACCACACACAAAAATAAACTCAAAATGGCTGAAGAACCTGAATGTGAGACAGGAAACCATCAAAATCCTAGAGGAGAAAGCATCAAACAACCTCCTTAACCTCAACCGCAGCAATTTCCTACTCAACACATCCCCAAAGGCAAGGGAATCAAGAACAAAAATTAACTATTGGGACTTCATCAAGATAAAAAGCTTCTGCACTGCAAAGGAAACAGTCAAGAAAACTAATAGGCAACCAACAGAATGGGAAAAGATAGGTGTAAATGACATATTGGATAAAGGGCTAGTATCCAAAATCTATAAGGAACTCACCAAACTCCACACCCAAAAAACAAATAATCCAGTGAAGGAATGGGCAGAAGACATGAATAGACATTTCTCCAAAGAGGACATCCAGATGGCCAACAGACTCATGAAACGATGCTCAGGATCACTCATCATCAGAGAAATACAAATCAAAATCACACTGAGATACCACCTCATGCCAGTCAGAGTAGCTAAAATGAACAAATCAGGAGACTATAGATGCTGGCGAGGATGTGGAGAGACGGGCACCCTCCTACACTGTTGGTGGCAATGTAAACTGGTGCAGCCGCTCTGGAAAACAGTGTGGGGGTTCCTCAAAAAATTAACAGTAGAACTCCCCTATGACCCAGCAGTAGCACTGCTAGGGCTATCCCCAAGAGATAAAGGAGTGCTGATGCATAGGGGTACATGTACCCCAATGTTCATAGCAGCACTTTCAACAATAGCCAAATCTTGGAAAGAGCCTAAATGTCCCTCACCTGATGAATGGATCAAGAAGATGTGGTTTATCTATACAATGGAGTACTACATGGCAATGAGAAAGAATGAAATCTGGCCACTTGTAGCAACGTGGATGGAACTCGAAGGTCTTATGCTAAGTGAAATAAGTCAGGCAGAGAAGGACAGATACCATACGTTTTTGCTTATAAGGTGAACAAGAGAAACTTAACAGAGGACCATGGGGGAGAAGAAGGGGGAAAATAGTTGGGGAGAGGGATGAAAGCAAACTATGGGAGACTCTTGAATACTGAGAACAAACTGAGAGCTAATGGGGAAGTGGGAGAGGGGAGATGGACTTGAAGGAGTGCACTTGTTGGGTTGAGCACTTGGTGTTATATAAAAACCAACTTGACAATAAACTATAAAAAAAATAAGTAAATAAATAAGCAAACAAACAAACATTAGAAAAAGAAAAAACCCCACATATCCAAGTGTATGGCAACAAAACAGATACTTCAGACCAGAACAAGAATACTCAAAACTAAGAATAGTAGAAAACATTCAGGAGAATTCCTGAGCCCCTAGAACAGTGCTTTAGGCATTTTTATAGAGTGCCACAGTTAGGCTATATAGACATACCCCAGAGATACTGCAGGTTCAGTTCCAGACCACTACAATAAAGTCAATATCACAATAAATCAGTCAAATAAACGTTTTCACTTTCCAGTGCACATAAAACTTATGTCTACACTATAATGTAATCTATTAAGTGTGCACTAACATTGTATCTAAAAAACATGTATTTTGTGAAAGTTGAAGATTTACCACTTAAACTGACAATATATTCAGAGGCAGATCTAAGGAAGAAAATTGTAGAGGAAGAACAGAAAACTCATTTATCAGGTGAAATGTTATGTGAAATGCAGATTGAAGAATTAACTGGGAATTCTCAGACACTAAAAGAACCTGAAGCAGTGGGAGCCCAAAGTGTATGAGATGTCTTCAGAGGCTCATCTAACTTGCTTTGCATAGTCAATGCATATATGAACATGGCACTAAATCTTTTAATCTGTATAAAAATGTAAAAAAAAGTGATAAATTCAAAATAAATAAATAAAAATTAAAAACATATACATACCTAAACTAAAAAATGATATATTGGTAAAAATGTTAGCCATTATCTGAGCTCTAATCACGTCATATTTGCTAGTGGAAGGTCTAGCCTCAATGTTGATGGCTACTGACTGATCAGGGGGTAGTGACTGAAACTGGGGTGACTCTGGCAATTTTTTTTAAATAAGACAACAATGAAGCTTGCCACATGGATTGACTCTTCCTTTCACAAATTAGTCCTTCATAGGATGTGATGTTGTTTGATAGGATTAAGCCACAGTAGAACTTCTTTCAAAATTGGAGTCAGTCCTTTCAAACCTGCCACTGCTTTATCCACAAAGTTTATATTATGTCCTTAATCCTTTGTTGTCATGTCAACAATCTGCATAGCATCTTTCCCAGGAGTAGATTCCAACTCAAGAAACCACTTTTTTGTTCATAAGTAGCAATTCCTCAACTATTAATTTTATCATGAGATCACAGCAATTCAGTCAAGTCTTCGGGCTCTACTTGTAATTCTAGTTCTCTTGCTATATCCACCACATATACAGTTATTTCTCCCACTGAAGCCTTGAACCCCTCAAAGTCACTCATGAGGGCTAGAAACAACTGCTTGCAGGGGTGCCTGGGTAACTCAGTCAGTTGAGCAGACCACCTGGGCTCAGATCGTGATGTCATGGCTCGTGAGTTTGAGCCCCATAATGGGCTCTGTGCTGACAGCTGAGAGCCTGGAGCCTGCTTCAGATTCTGTCTCTATCTCTGTCTCTCTCTCTCGGTCCCTCCCCTGCTCTTTCTCTCTCTCTCTCTCATATAAATAAAGATTCAAACAAGCAACAAACAAATGAATAAATAAATAAAAGAATTAAGCTCTTACAGGAGTGCCTGGGTGGCTCAGTCGGTTAAGCACCTGACTTCAGCCCAGCTCATGACCTTGCTTTTCTCATGAGTTTGAGCCCCACATCGGGTTCCATACTGACAGCTTAGAGCCTAGAGCCTGCTTCAGATTCTGTGTCTCCCTCTCTCTCTGCCTCTCTTCTGCTCTCAACTATAAATAAACATTAAAAATTTAAAAAAAAAAGAATTAACCTCTTACAAACTTCTTTTCATGTTTATATTTTGACCTCTTCCCATGAATCAGTAATGTCCTGAATGGCATCTAGAATGGTGAATCCTCTGCAAACAGTATTCAATTGACTTTTCACAGATGCATCAGAGAAATTATTATCTAGGACAGCCCTAGTCTTACAAAATGAAATTTTTCAAGAATAAGACTTAAAAGTCACAATTACTCCTTGATCCATGGCTGCAGAATGGGTGTGATGGGAAGCAGCCAAGAAAACAACATTAATCTCACTGTACATCTCCATCAGAATTCTTGGGTGACCAGGTGCACTGTCAATGAGTGGTAATATTTTGAAAGGAATCTTTTTCTTCCTGATCAGCAGGTCTGAACAGTAGGCTCAAAATATTCAGTAAACCATGTTGTAAATAGATGTGCTGTCATCCAGGCTTTGTTGTTCCATTTCTAGAGCACAGGAAGAGTAGATATAGCATGATTTAAGGGTCCCAGTATATTCATAATGATAAATGAGTACTGGATTCAACTGAAAGTTACTAGCTGCATTAGCCCCTAACAAGAGCATCAGCCTGTTCTTTGGAGTTTTAAAGTGAGGCATTGACCTCTCCTCTTCAGCTATGAAAGTCCTAGATGTCATCTTCTGCCAAGAGAAGACTGTTTCATCTACATTGAAAATCTCTTGCTAGTGTAGCCACCTTCCTTAATTATCTTAGTTAGATATTCTGGATAATTTGCTGTAGGTTCTACATATTTGCTGCTTTGTCCTGAACTTTTATGTTGTGGAGCTAGCTTCTTTCCTTAAACCTCATAAACCTATCTCTGTTATCTTCAAAGTTTTCTTCTACAGCCTCCTCAACTCTCTCAGCCTTCACATAACTGAAGAGAGTAAGAGTCTCACGTAGCATGAAGCCCAGTGCAGGGCTTGAACTCATGACCCTGAGATCAAGACCTGAAATGAGATCAAGAGACAGACATTTAACTGACTGAGCCACCCAGGCACTTCATGATTTGTGTTTGTTTTAGTCTTCCATAGAGAAGCACTCTGTCTCATTCATCTTTACTTCCTGTTGAACCTAGCACAGGTATACTCACAGTATATAATCAATAAATGGCTTTGAATATAATTTAATCTAGAGTAATTTCATTTTCATAATATCCTTGCAAGATAAACAGAACTGTTATTATCCTCACTTTACTGATTAAGAAACTAAGGTTTCGATACGTTAATGCCCTTCCCTCCCCCCACTGGCTATGGTTGCCTAAATGGCTAAAGAGCTGGCCAGGAGGAAAACACATGAGTGGGAAAGGAGAACAGCTTTTACCAGCACTGTTTCCTGACTCAGTATACATTTAACAGATATGCTTTTAAACAGCCTTTAAAAGGAACATGCTGGGTCATAAAACCAAAACCTTCTGCATGTACGAAGATGATAAGGTCTTTAAAAATATTTTCCTGCTTTGATCTTTCCTTCAGTAGGGCATATGTTATATTTTCCTTTTAACCACATACATCCATCACTGTCCACCATCTTATCCAGATGTCTTATGTGCCTACAATCTGTTCTTATGCTTAATGTCACAATTGTTCACCTAGTCAAGGCCCCCATTGCCTTATGATCACACATTTGTTGTAACTCATCAATTGCTCTTTCTACGATATGGGTCCCTCTACCTTTCAGTCAATTCTCCACAAAAATGCTAGTAAATCTTTCAAAGCTACAATTGTTTACATACCTGCCTACAGCACCTTCCAATATTTTTTTAATTTTTAATTTCAAAATGTCTTTTATTTTTTAAATATAATTTACTGTCAAGTTAGCTAACATACAATGTATACAGTGTGCTCTTATTTTCAAGAGTAGATTCCCATGATTCATAGCTTACATACAACACCCAGTGCTCATCCAAACAAGTGCCCTTCTCAATGCCCATCACCCATTTTCCCCTCCCTCCCACCCCTCCATCAACCCTCAGTTTGTTCTCTATATTTAAGAGTCTCTTATGGTGTGCCTTCCTCTATGTTTGAAACTATTTTTTCCCTGCCTTTCCCCCATGGTCTTCTGTTAAGTTTCTCAAATTCCACATATGCATGAAAACATATATCTGTCTTTCACTGACTGACGATTTCACTTAGTATAATACCCTCTAGTTTCATTTATGTTGTTGCAAATGGCAAGATTTCATTCTTTCTTATTGTATACATAAACCACAACTTCTTTATCCATTCATCAGTTGATGGACATTTGGGCTCTTTCCATAATTTGGCTATTGTTGATAGCACTGCTATAAACATTGGGGTACATGTGACCCTATGCATCAGCACTCCTGTATCCTTCCCTCCAATATTTTTTAATGGCTGTCACTCATTTCAGAATAAGATCAAACTCTTCAGCTTGAAATTCTGTCTTCTCACAACCTTCTCAAGAACCTCATTTCCAACTTCTTCTCATACTACTCCTTAAAAAAGCCTTCCATTCAAGCTCAGATTTCTCACATATGACATATGTTCCTTCTCCCCTCAGTCACATCATTTCTCCTACTTAAAATGTCTTCTCCTTTCTTCACCTTTTATCTAAATGCTGCATTTTCTTCAAAGCAGTGCTATCTCCACTCTGAAGTTTTACTATATACATCATCCTTTGGTAGTCACTTTTTCCTTTGGGAATCACTCTTTGGTAAAATTCCTTTAGCACTTTTCATATGGCACTTGACTATCTTTTAAGGTACATAACTCACTGAACCCAGATAAGTCTTTAACTCATCACAAACGGAAACTTGGTATATATTAAACAATCACTTCCCATTCCCTCTCCCCCCAACCACTATTTTTTTTTAATCTCCTCTTGTGATTATAATGTGCACTATGGTTAGAAACTCTGATTTATAAGTTAGGACACCCATCCTCAACTCTAGCCCCATGTTACCACTGAGGGTTAGATATCATTGCTGACTGCAGTGTGTCAAGGTGGTGGCATTCTATGGAGTTTTGGTAGCAAACTTTCCCAAATTTTTCAGTGGGTCTCTTTTCTGTATATGTAGCTCCTTTTTGTTCAAATTTCTGGTGTTACCCAGATCTGTCTATCTCTCATTTTCAAAGTTCACAGAAGTGAGGGACTTAAGCTCTGTTTTCCAACTCTCTGTCTCGGTCTTATCCTCTATTTCTCAGTTTTGTCCCCAACTTGTTTAGGTTTTAAAAAAGTATGGAATGACCTGGATTCACATCTTTGTAGTTACCCTCTCTAGTACATTCTTGCCTGAAGAAGTGGATGAAGCTTTTTCTTTGTGGTGGTCAATCTACATCAATCATCGCTTCCAGTGTGTCAAATGGCCATTATGAACTTAAAAATAACATATGTGGAGCTGAGCATTTTAGAAGGCATTATATTGCTAATAGCGGGAAAAGTGACAAACAAATCTTAAGCTTTCTATTTAAAATAATAAAGTGATCCATAATTTTTTAGTTATTATAATATTTAGAATGCATGGTTTTATTCAATGTTCTTCTATCACAATATGAAACTTGATGAAGATGAGGAGAAATACAGACAGGTGAATTAGACATTTAAAATTTTGAAAGTATAATGCTGGAATTATAAGCCTACTTTCACTCAGGTTTGAATTAAGGCAACATTTGTGAACAAAAATTAGAGAACAAAAAGGAATGCTAAACATTATTGTTTCTGGTCAGATGAGTGTCATAATTAGAGTTATGTTTCAGGTAGATGGTTTTGACCACAATGTGTTGGTTGAATTCGAATGGAGAATTAGAATAGGGAAGGTTATAGGGGCAGGGATAATTCAATACTAGATTGCCTTTTATTTATTTTTTTCCATATAGTTTATAGTCAAGTTGATTTCCATATAAAACCCAGTGCTCTTCCCCACAAGTGCCCTCCTCCCTGATCATTACCCTCTTCTCCATTCTCCCTCCCCCTTCAGCCCTCAGTTCTTTTCAGTATTCAAGAGTCTCTCATGATCTGCCTCCCTCCCTCTCCCTGACTCTTTTGCCCTCTTCCCCTCCCCATGGTCCTCTGTTAGGTTTCTTCTGCTAGATTGCCTTTTAAAGTTTACATCCTTACTCTTACATGAGCAGAGGCTTGATGCAGTGGAAAACTCACTGGACCTGAAGAATGATAGCATTTTCTGGTTGAGTCTCTAATTAGCTGTGACATTGGGTATATTACTTAATATGTATACCCTACACTTCTAAGTGGAATTAATACCTATCTTATAGAATTATTTTGGTAAATGAGAGAAGCCTCAGAACACGATGCCTTGCACAAAGTAAGTATTTATTGAATGTTTGTTTCCCCCCTTTCCTGCCTAATCCAGATTTTAGAGCTTGTTTGGAGGTTCTAGCAGGGGAGCGCAGCTACTCGTATACCCTTGACGGAAGAACGGTCCTCCTCTATCGGGGATGGTCGTCCTCTTCGACCCAGCGCATAGCTTCAGGAGGGATGCACATGGAGCGGTGAGGGAGGAAGGGGACACCCGCCTAGCCAGCCAGATCAGCCGAATCAACCCTGGCGATCAACGGGGTGACAGATGTCGCAGCCAGATCGCCCTCACATCCCTAATCCAGATTTTAAAGGTGTTTATTTCTTGACTATACAGCTTGAGTTAGTCAACACCCACTTCCTTCATTTCAGCATTTTAGATGATGCTATACTCTGTGACACAAAGGCAAAATTACAACACATTTACATTTCGAAGAACAAATTTACAATCAAGAAATTAATATGTACTTTGGGTTCTCAAGACAGTTTGAGTTTATTCAACATTCATTTAGCCAATATTTATTGAGCCCCTGCATGGGTATGTGACAGTGCAAGCAGATGCAAAAGTAGAAACAACTCAGTCCTGCTTTGAAGAAGTTCAAATGATCAGAAATAGATCAATACACAGATAATTTAAAAAGTTTATGATAAGTGCTCTAGGAGAACTTTATACAAAACGTTATGGTAGCACCAAAGAATGTGTAACTAGCTGAATTTGCAGAGGTAATGGAAAGCTTCCCAAAGGAGCAATCCCATTAGATAAGTCTTGGGAGTATAGTAGTTTACCTGTTACACACATAAAGGAAGAACATACCAGGCAGGAGAAATAGTGTATAAAAATATAAAGAAGGGAGAGATTACATTTGCCGGCATTTAACTGAAAATAAAAATAACAGAGGTCTAAACAAAATTGGGATTTATTTCTCTAACATTCTAGGAAATCTATAAGTAAGTAGTTGTTGGCCTTGATTTATGACTCAAGGATGTCAAATTGTAGGTCTTTGATATTATTTTGATCTATAGTCTAAAGAAAGTTGGGAAATAAAAGTTTTCTTTTATTTATTTATTTTATCCTTTTTAAGCTAGGCACAAAATTACCTCAATGAAATAAAAGTTCTGTTAAAAAGAAAGAAAGGGAAGAATGTATTTGGAGTAGACAACTAACAATCTCTGCTCTAGTATGTTTAGAGGATTGCAAATAGTCATTGTAGCTGGATGATGGAATTTTAGAGGATTAATAAAGGAGGCTGGAGATCCAAGCAAAACTGAACTAAGGGAAGATCTAAAAGTTTATTTGTGCAATTTTCTCATGGGAAAACAAATTCAGAGAGCCACGATGAGATATCAGGAATATTTGCCAGTTTACAGCAATAGCAGTAGGAAAGGAAAATTCATTATTCCCAACACATTTGTCCGGCTGATCAGAAGCTTCCCAAGACCTAGAAATGCTAAGGGGCAGGATCCTGGGAGGAAATACTGGTTGTTTTGCTAGACTGCATAAAACCTGTTTTTATCCCATTCCCTGTTAATGATAAAACTTACTACTGCCAATCATGTTTCTTTTTCTTTTGTCCTTCTATTCCTTTCATCTTTTTTGCCTTGAATTTACAACAGTATTTGGCCCAGTAACTCCATTTCTCCTCCTTCTTAATGATTCTTCAGTGAGATTCTATACCCCTGAATGAAAGCCAGACATGGTCATTTTTAGGCTCCAAGGTTTCTGAGACATAATTTTGTTTTTATATTTTTAAAGTTTCCATCATTCTGTTGTGATTCCTCTCCCTCTCATTCTAGCAGTTTTCAACAGTTGCTTTTTTAGCATGCTCCCCTTCTCCCTCTTAACTCCTTCCTTTCCTGGGCACGCTCATCTTCTCTTGCATGAGGAAAGGTCAGGGAAGTGTTTAGTTACCTGGAGAGTCATGTGAATACAGAAGAATGTAAAGAAGATGCCTAAAGTTTCATATTATATATGAGCCATAATTTACTTACATAGTTTCTAACTGATGGCTTTGGGGGATTTCCTATAACAACATTGCAATTGTGTCTATATCTTTCTGTATTTGAGCAAGAATATCTGTACAATGAATTTCTGGAAATGGAATGGTTGGGTCAAAAGATGTACATATTTATTTCTATACACCAATAATGAAGCAACATAAAGAGACATCCAAAGTCTATCCCATTTACAACCGTACCAAAACCCATTAGATACCTAGGAATAAACCTAACCAAAAATGTAAAAGATCTATATACTGAACTCTATAGAATGCTTATGAAAGAAATTGAAGAAGACACAGAAATGGAAAAACATTCCATGCTCGTGGACTGGAAGAACAAATATTAATATGTGTATACTACTGAAAGCAATCTACACATTCAATGCAGTTCCTATCTAAATAACACCAGCAGTTTTCACAGAGCTAGAACAAACAATCCTAAACTTTGTATGGAACCAGAAAAGACCCCAAATAGCCAAAGAAATCTTGGAAAAACAAAACAAAACAAAACCAAAGGTGAAGGCATCAAAACTTTGGACTTCAAGCTGTATTACAAAGCTGCAATCATTTGGGTCCCTGGGTGCTTAATCAGTTAAGTGTCCGACTTTGGCTCAGGTCATGATCTCATGGCTTGTGAGTTCAAGCCTTTGGTCGGGTTCTTTGCTGACAGCTTGGAGGCTAGAACCTGCTTTGGATTCTGTGTGTGTGTGTGTGTGTGTGTGTGTGTGTGTGTGTGTGTCTCCCTCCCCCATTCCTACTCTATCTCTGATTTTCTCTCTAAAAACTAAGCATTATTTTTTAAGGGGTGCCTGGGTGGCTCAGTTAAGCATTTGGCTTCGGCTCGGGTCATGATCTCACAGTTCGTGGGTTTGAGTCACGCATAGGGCTCTGTGCTAACAGCTCAGAGCCTGGGGCCTGTTTCAGATTTGGTGTCTCCTTCTCTCTCTGACCCTCCCCTGCTCATGAGGTCTCTCGCTGTCTCTCAAAAAAAACCCAGAAAAAAAAACTTTTTAAGCTGCAATCATCAAGACAAGATGGTACTAGCACAAAAACAGATACATAAATCAATGGAAGATAGTAGAAAATCCAGAAATGGACCCATAAATAAATGGCTAACTAATCTTTGACAAAGCAGGAAAGAATATCAAATGGAAAAAAGACAGTCTGTTCAACAAATGGTGTTGAGAAAACTAGACAGCAACACGCAGAAAAATGAAACAGAGCCATGTATCACACCAGACACAAAAATAAATTCAAAATGGATGAAAGACCTAAATATAAGATAGGAAACCATCAAAAGCCTAGAGGAGAACACAGGCAGCAACCTCTTTGACCTCAGCCACAGCAACTTCTTTCTAAATGTGTCTCTAGAGGCAAGGGAAACAAAAGAAAAAAATGAACTATTGGGATCTCAGCAAGATAAAAAGCTACTGCACAGCAAGGAAAATAATCAACAAAACTAAAGGCAACTAACAGAATGGGAGAAGATATTTGCAAGTGACATATCAGATAAAGGATTAGTATCTAAAATCTATAAAGAACTTCTCAAACTCAACACCCAAAAAAACAAATAATCTGGTGAAGAAATGGACAGAATTCATAGATAGACATTTTTCAAAGAAGACATCCAGATGGTTAACGGACACATGAAAAGAGGCTCAACGTCATTCATCATCAGGGAAATGCAAATCAAAAGCACCATGAGATACAACCTCACATCTGTGAAAATGACTAAAATGAACAACTCAGGAAACTACAGATGTTGGTGAGGGTGTGGAGAAAGGGGAACTCTTCCACTATTGGTAGGAATGCAAACTGGTGCAGCTACTCTGGAAAACAGTATGGAATTTCCTCCAAAAGTTAAAAATAGAACTACCCTATGATCCAGCAATTGCACTACTATTTATCCAAAGGATATGAAAATGCTGATTTGAAGGGGTACATTCACTCCAATGTTTATAGCAGCACTATCAACAATAGCCAAATTATGGAAAGAGCCCAAATGTCCACTGACTGTTGAATGGATAAAGAAGATACAGTATTTCATTATGCAATGGAGTATTACTTGGCAATCAAAAAGAACGAAATCTTGCCATTTACAGCAACATGGATGGAAATAGAGTATATTAGGCTAAGCAAAATAAGTCAATCAGAGAAAGACAAATATCATATGATTTTAATTATATGTGGAACTCAGGAAACAAAACAGATGAATGTAGGGGAAGGGAAAGAAAAATAAAATAAGATAAAAACAGAGGGGGGCGCAAACCACAAGAGACACTTATATACACAATAAAAACTGGAGGGAGGTGATGGAGATAGGCTAAATGGATGATGAGCATTAAAGAGAGCACTTGTTGGGATGGGTGTTATATATAAATGATGGGTGTTATATATAAATGATGAATCACTAAATTCTACTCCTAAAACCAATACTACACTATCTGTTAACTAACATGAATTAAAAAACATTTTTTAATGTTTGTTTTATTTTTGAGAGAGAGAGATAGAGACAGAGCACAAGCAAGGGAGGGGCAGAGAAAGATGGAGACACAGAATTGGAAGCAGGCCCAGGCTCTGAGCTGTCATCACAGAGCCCAAAGTAGGACTCAAACTCCCGAATCGTGCGATCATGACCTGAGCCAAAGTCAGAATTTTAACCAATTGAGCCACCCACATGCCCCTATTAACATGATTTTTTTAAATTTGCATATTTAAAATTTTTATCAAGGCATCTAGGTGGCTCAGTCAGTTAAGCATCTGACTTTCAGCTCAGGTCTGATACCACTGTTTATGAGTTTGAGCCCTGCATTGGGTTCTGTGCTGACAGCTGAGAGCCTGGAGCCTGCTTCTGATTCTGTCTCCCTCTCTTTCTGACCCTCCCCCACTTACACTTTGTTTCTCTCTCTCTCAAAAATAAACATTAAAAATTTTTTAAATTTTTATCAGCTTTGCTACATTATATTCCAAGAAGGTTGTACAAATTCAGCCACCTCCAATGTTGTATAGGGATTTCCACTTAAATATATCCTTGAAAATTCTGGGTATTGTCAAAAATTTTCAACTTGGCCATTTTGATGTATTAGACATATATTTTAAAAATATATCTAGTTCTCTTGAGGCCTGACCTCTGGGGAACATGGTAGAGTAGAAGGATCCTGGGTTCACATTATCCCAAGGATTCAACTAGATGATATTCACATTACTAGAATATGATCCAAAGACTGGCAGAACAGATTCTCCACAGATGAATGTAGAGAAGAGGCCACATGAAAGAGAGTAGGAAAGGCAGCAATGCAGTTCAGTGCCAAATGGACCCACAGGACCGTCCAAGGGAGGGACAGAAGCCACAAGCACAGAAGAGGGAGAGATGATCCCGCCCTAGGCACCTGAGGCACAGAGCGCCTGCCCTGGGAAAAGTAATTCCAATAACATTTGGCTTTGAAGGTCAGAGGGACTTGGCTTCATGAGTTTTTACATCAGTGAGGTTTAACCTCAAGAAAAAAAATCAGTAGGCTGAGTTCTAGGGGAGTAGACAGGGCAAGAGGGAATTGAGTCCTTGTCCTTATAGAGACAGCACAACAAACAGCCCAAGGAGATACAGCACAGAAACACAGCTTGAAAAATGCCTGATGTATACGGGAGGGAGATTTGTTTTCTAATTTGAGTGTGTGCTGAAGGGGAAAAGAATTTTGGAAGACTTCTCCAAAAACAAAAGAATCATGTGTGCCATTTCCCTCCCCAGTCACCCAGGCTAGACACATGGACACCTGCAGGAACCAATGCAGCACCAACATCATCCACCTCGCTTGTCCCCCCGTACTTCTACAGATTCACTGCCTCCAACCCAGCCAACTTTGGCAGGAGTTTTACCAAGAGGCTGCAGCTCTCCTTCCAAAACCAACCTGCCTAGAGCTTGCTTACATTGTGTATCCTGCCCCTGCATTATCCTGAAGACCCGGCCCCTCCAATACATCCTTGGCTGGAGCCAATCCAAAGCAGTGTCACAAGCTTGACAGTGTGCAAGCAGCCTTGATAAGAGCAGGCACCACCCCAAAGTCACTCTGGTCCCAGGGAGAGAGAAAGATAACCATACATACCAGTCTGTGTCTCCAGAAGTAGGCTATGGTCAAACATTAGGTCTGACTGCACATCCACCCACCAACAAAAGCTTCTCAAGGAACAACATGGGGAGAGCACCCTGCAGTTTAGTGCTGCCACAGCTCTGGCAAAAGCATGGTCTGACTCAGCTCAAGCCAAAGGTGGCCCCAGACTGGCCCATTAACAACATAGGGACCAAACTCTGCCCATAACAGGCAAAGAGATCACTGTAAACATGACTGAATCCAAACAAAGCTCAGCCACAATGGTAGAATGCATGCAATGCATACAGGAGACATCTCTGAAGTGCCAGGTTTTGTGAACAGGCGATATTGTACTGCAGGGCACTACAGGACCTCTTCATAAAGCCACTACTCCCAAGAGCAAAAGACATAGCTGACTTTCCTAACCCACAGACACAAACACAGAGGCAGAGGAATATGTCTCAAAAGAAAAAATAGGACAAAAAGACAGCAAGAGAGCTAGATGAAATGGAGATAAGCAATATGCCTGATAGAATATTTAAAGTAATGCTTATAAAGATACTCACCAGATTTGAGAAAGAGTGGAGGACCTCAGCAAGATGCTCAAGAAAGACATAGAAAACAAAAAAGAACTGATCAGAAATGAAGACCTCAATAACTGAAATTAAAGATACATTAGAGGGAATAAAAGTATACCAGAGGAAACAGAAGAATGGATCAATGACCTGAATGACAAATTAATGGAAAGCAAGCAAGCTGAACAAGAGAAAGAAAAATGAAAAATAAAAAATGAAATAGATTAAGGGAACTCAGCAACACCATCAAGCATAATAACATTCACATTATAGTGGTCCTGGAAGGAGAAAAGAGAAAAAGGGGGGCAGAAAATTTACCTAAACAAATAATAGTTAAAAACTTCCTGAATCTGGAAAAGGAATCAGAAAGCAAGATCCATGTGGTGCCTGGGTGGCTCAGTTGGTTAAGTGTCCAACTTTGGCTCAGGTCATGATCTTACAGTGAGTTCAAGCCCATCGTTGGGCTCTCTGCTGTCAGTGCTGAGCCTGCTTCGGACTATCTATTCTGCTCTCTTTCTCTCTCTGCTCCCCCTCCCCCACCTCAGACTCTCTCTCTCTCAAAAGTAAGTAAATAAACTTAAAAAAAAAAAAGAAAAGAAAAAATCCAGATTCAGGAGACACAGACAGAAAACAACAAAACCAACACAGGGAGGTCCACAGGAAGACACATATTAAGTTAAAATGGCAAAAAGTAGTGATAAAGAGAAAATTTTAAAAGCAAGAAGAGAAAAAAACAGTTACATAAAAAGGAAACCCCAAAAAAGCTATTAGCTGATTTTTCAGTAGAAACTTTACACGCCAAAAGGGAATGGCATGATATATTCAAAGAGTTGGGGGCGGGGGGGGGGGAAAGGCTGCAATCAAGAATGCTCTATCCAGCATGGCTACCATTCAGAATAGAAGAAGAGATAAAGATTTTCCCAGACAAATAAAAGTTAAAGGAATTAATCACCACTAAACCAGACTTATAAGAA
Organism: Suricata suricatta; assembly: GCF_006229205.1. Lineage (NCBI taxonomy): Eukaryota > Metazoa > Chordata > Mammalia > Carnivora > Herpestidae > Suricata > Suricata suricatta. Next base: position 95,004,293 of record NC_043708.1, read on the forward strand.
ATGTTAAAGGAAACTCTGTGAGTGAAAAGGGAAGACCATAAGCAGGAATAAGAAAACTAGGAAACATAAAGTAGTAAAATTAAATATATCTACAAAAATCAATTAAGAAATTCACAAAATAAAATGATGTAAAGTATGACACCATATCCCTAAAACATGGGAGAGAAAGGAGTAAAAATGTAGTGCTTTTAGAATGGGTGACAATCAACTTAATTTAGATTGCTATATACATAAAATGTTAAATATAAACCTAATGGTAACCACAAATCAAAAGCCAGTCATAGATATACAAAAAAATAAAGAGGAATCCAAGATTACCACTAAAGAAGGCCAACAGACAATGAGAGAAGAAAGCAAAAGAAGAAAGGAACAGAGAAGAACTACAAAAACAACCATAAAACAAGTAACAAAATAGCAGTAAGCACATGCCTATCAGTAACTATTTTGAATGTAAATGGACTAAATACTCGAATCCAAAAGCAGGGTGATAAAATGTATAATAAAAAAGCAAGACCCATCTATATACTGCCTGCAAGAGACTCATTTCAGACCTAAAGATACATCCATATTGAAAGTGAAAGGATGGAAAAGCCTTTGTCAAACAAACAGAAGTGAAATGAAAGCCAAGTTACCAAAATTTATATTGGACAAAATAGACTTTAAAACAAAGAATGTAACAGAGACAAAAAAGGATACTATATAATCCTAAAGGGAACAATCCAACAAGAAGATGTAACAATTGTAAATATTAATGCACCCAATAAGAAACACTCAAATACATAAAGCAGCTAATAAAAACATGAAAAGGAATTAATACTAATACAATATTAGTAGGGGACTTTAACACCACACTTACATCAATGGATAGATATGTAAATGGAAAATTAACAAGAAAACAGTGGCTTTAAATGACACACCAAACCAGATGGATCTAATAGATATATCCAGAATAGCCATCCTAAAACAGCAGAATACACATTCTTTTCAAGTTCACATGAAACATTCTCCAGAATAGAATCGATCATATGTTAGGCCACAGAAACAGTTTCCACAAATTCAAAAAGACTTAAGTCGTACCAGGCATCATTTCTGACCACAACACTATGAAGCTAGAAACCAACCACAAGAAAAAATTCTGGAAAGAACAAAAATACATGGAGGTTAGATAACATGATACTAAACAATTAATGGGTCAAACAAGAAGGCAGAGGAAATAAAAATAATCCATGCAGACAAATAAAAATGAAAACACAACAGTCCAAAGTCCATGGGACACAGCAAAAGGGAAATTTATAGCAATACAGGCCTATCTCAATAAGCAATAAAAAATCTCAAATCATCAAGGTAATCTTATACCTAAAGGAGGCAGAAAAGCAAAGCAAAGCCCAAAACCAGTAGAAAGAAGGAAATAATAAATATTAGAGCAGAAATAAATAAAATACACACTAAAAAAACCAGTAGAACACATCAATCATACCAGAATCTGGTTCTTCGAAAAGATCAATAAAATTGATAAACCTTTAGGCAAACTCATCAAAAAAAAGAAAGAGGACTGAAAAAATATCAGAAATAAAAAAGGAGAAATAACAACCAACATCACAGAAATACAATTATAAGAGACATTATGAAAAATTATATGTCAACAAAGTAAACAACCTAGAAGAAATGGATAAATTCCTAAAAACATGTAACGTCCCAAAACTGAAACAGGAAGAAATAGAAATTCTGAACAGACTAATTTCCAGTAATGATTGAATCAGTGATTTAAAAAAAATCTCCCAACAAACAAAAGTCCAGGACAAGGTGGGTTCACAGGGGAATTGTACCAAACATATAAAGAAGAATTAATACCTATTCTTCCCAGACTATTCCAAAAAATAGAAGAGGAATGAAAGCTTCCAAATTCATCCTATGAGGCCAATATTATTTTAACACCAAAACCAGAGAAAGACACTACAAAAAAAAGAGAGAGAGAGAGAGAGAGAGAGAGAGAGAGCAAGAACTATAGGCCAGTATCTCTGATGAACATTGATGCAAAAATTCTCAACAAAATATTAGCAAACCAAATCCAACAATACATTGAAAGAATTCACCATGATCAAGTAAGATTTATTCCCAGGATACTAAGGTGGCTCAATATTAGCAAATCAATCAATGTACTACATAATATCAATAAGAGAAAGGATATAAAACATATGATCATTTCAATAGATACATAAAAATCATTTGGCAAAGTACAACTACCATTCATGATAAGAACCCTCAACAACGTAGGCTTAGAGGAAACGTACCTCAACATAATAAAAGCCATATATGAAGAACACAGAGCCAACATCATACTGAGAGCTTTTCCCCTAAAGGATGTCCACTCTCTCCACTTTTATTCAACATAGTGCTGGAAGCCCTAATCAAAATAATCAGACAAGAAAGGGAATAAAAAGCATCTAACTGGTAAGGAAGAAGTAAAACTTATAGTATTTGCAGATAACATGATACGATATATAGAAAACCCTAAAGACTACACCAAAAAAACTGCTGAAATTGATAAATGAATTCAGTACAGTCGTGGGAAATAAAATCAATACACAGAAATCCATGCATTTCTATACACTAATAATGAAGCAGCAGTAAGAGAAATTAAGAAAACAGTTCCATGTCCAACTGCACCAAAAGTAATAAAGTACCTAGGGATAAACTTAATCAAGGAGGTAAAATATCTGTACTCTGATGAAAGAAATTGAAGATGACACAAATGGAAATATAGTCCATGATCATGAATTAAAAGGACAAATATTGTTGGATGCCTGGGTGGCTCAGTTGGTTAAGTGTCAAATTCTTGATTTTGGCTCAGGTCATGATCTTGCAGTTTGTGAGTTCAAGCCCCACATCAGGTTCCATGCTGACAGTACAGAGCCTGCTTGGGATTCTTTCTCTCCCTTGCTCTTGCCCCTCCCCAACTTGTGTGTTCTCTCTCTCTCTCAAAATAAATAAAGAAACTTAAAAAAACAAATATTGTTAAATGGTCCATACTACCCAAAGCAATCTATAGATTTAATGCAATTCCTATCAAAGTACCAACACCATTTTTCACAGAACTAGGACAAATAATCCTAAAATTTGTATGGAGCCACGGAAGACTGTGAGTGGCCAAAGCAATATTGAAAAAGGAAAATGAAGCTAGAGGTATCAATATTCCAGATCTCAAGTTATATTACAAAGCTCTAGTAATCAAAACAATATGGTACTGGAACATAGATCAGTGGAACAAAATAGAAAGCCTAGAAATAAACCCATGATTTTATGGTCATTTAATCTTGGGCAAAGAGGGAGAAAGTACGCAATGGAAAAAAAGTCTCTTCAAAAAATGGTACTAGGAAAACTGAAAAACTATATGCAAAAGAATGAATCTGGATCGCTTTCTTAAAACCTACACAAAAATAAACTCAAAATGGATTAAATACATAAATGTGAGATTAGAAACTATAAAAATCCTAGAAGGGAACACAGGTAGCAATGTCTCTGAACATCTCCTGTAGCAACATTTTTCTTGATATGTTTCCTGATGCAAGAGAAAAGCAAAAATAAACTATTGGGACTACATCAACATAAAAGGCTTCTGCATAGTAAAGGAAACAATCGCCAAAATTAAAAGACAACCTATTAAATGGAGAAGATATCCCAAAATGATATATCACATAAAAGGTTAATATCCAAAATACATAAAGAACTTATACGACTCAACACCCAAAACCCAAATAATCCAAGTTTAAAAATGGGCAGAAGACGTGAACAGACATTTCTCCAAAGAACACATATGGATGGCCAGCAGATGCATGTAAAGATGCTCAACAGCACTCATAATCAGGGAAGTGCAAATCAAAACCACAACGAAGTATCACCTCATACCTTGCAGAACGGCTAAAATACAAAATACAAAAAACCAGTAAGTATTGGTAAGCTTGTAGAGAAAAGGGAGCCCTTGTGCCCTGTTGGTGGGAATACAGACTGGTACAGCCACTGTGGAAAACAGTATGAGGTTCCTCAAAATTTTTTAAATAGAATTACTATATTGTCTAGTAACTCCACTACCAAGTATTTACCCAAAGAATGCAAAGACATGAATTCAAAAAGATATATGCACCCCTGTGTTTACTGCAACATTACTTGCAATAGCCAAATTATGGAAGCAACACAAGTATCCATCAGTAAATGAATGGATATGGAAGATATGGTATATAACAAATATAAATATATAGAGACTATATATAGAACGTAAGATGAGCATTGAGTAATCTACAGAACTATCAAATCACTATATTGTACACCTGAAACTAATACAACACTGTATGTTAACTGTACTGGAATTAAAATTTTAAAATATCTAGGTCTAATTATAAAATACGTTTCTTTAATCATGCATTTTAAGTTTAAAATAACCTTCACTATTTTTATTAGCCATTTGCATTTATTTTAATATAAACTTTTTCAAAAGACACATACCATATGATTTCACTCATATATGGAGTTTAAGAACCAAAATAGATGGACATGGAGGAAAGAAAACAAAAAGCGAGAGGGAGGGAGGCAAACCATAAGAGACTCTGAACTATAGAGAACTGAGGGTTGCTGGGTGATAGGTGGGTGGGAAGATGGGCTAAATGGGGGATGGGCATTAAGGAAAGCACTTGTGATGAGCACTGGGTGTTAAATGTAAGTGGTGAATCACTAAATCATACTCCTGAAACTAATATTACACCAATGTTAGCTAACCAGAATTTAAAAACTTGAAATGCTTTAAAAGTAATAAGTTTTTTTCTATTAATTCATTGCACATTTTTCTAATGGATGATTAATCTTTCTTATTAATTGTCCCATACGTCTGTATATTAAAGTTAAGCCTTTGTTCATTATTTACTGTTTCTTTTTTTTTAAACTTTCTTTGTAGTTTTATTTTTTTTCTAATGGAAAATTTTAATTTATACATATATTTTACTTTCTAGCTTGGGTGGGGTTTGTGTGTGTGTGTGTGTGATTCTTAAGAACAACCTTCCTTACTCCAAATTAATTTTTAAAAATTCACTCTTTCACCAAGTGTTCCGTCATGGTTTCTATTATATGGAGGCACCATAATTTATTTAGTCATACTATTAACCTTTTATGTTGTTTCCCATTTTCCAAAGGCTGCATCCCACATTTTGTCCTAAACTCCCCGAGAAACTGAAGAACAAGAGATGAATGCCTTCTCTATAAAGCCTTTTCACAAATATGTAAACATTTTCCTTCTTTGACTTCTCTAACTTAAACCATATTTCATTTCATTTTTTATTTCATTTTTGCTACTCTTCTCTCAAATCCTCCCGGCCACTCACATGTACATTAAAATGCCAGGGCCCAAACTTGGCATGATACTTTAAGGGTGTGACCAATTCTAAGTTTAGCAGAGGGATACTTTCCTAGCTCTTGCATGTCACAGACCTATTAATATATTTCACTATCACAGTTAGCTTTGTAAAAACAGCCACATAATACTGCTGACTCATTCTCAGCTGGTGGTCCCAGGCTATCAAACTCATAAAACTAAAAAAAAAAGAAAAAACTGTCTGATGTGTTAGATGAAAGAAAAAGATTCAAAATCCTGGAATTTTGGAACACTGGGCCAAAAGATGAAACTTATCAGAAAGAAATGAAAAGTTCTGCATTTTATGTAAAAACCAAAACAAACAAAATAAAGAAAATAAAAACCTACAGGATAGGGGTGATTTCACTCAACACATACTGCAACATTTTAGTTTACTGTAAACTTAGTATCAACAACAATGTGACACAGCTGCCAATACATTTAATGGATTTTTGACAGGAAAAAAAAATTGATGTCTGACTGTTTACAGCTTCTCCTCTCCCTCTTCAGCCAAGGAAAGTTTTTTTTTTTGGCAAGGTCAGTTCCTTTTTAAGAGATTGGTGGATTGGGTAGGAGGAAAGCTTTGATTGACCTATTGGAAAAGTTAGAGAGTTGTACAAGGAAAAAAAGCCGATGTTGAAGATGAGGGAAGGCACTCCAAAAGTCAAAAGCCAATAAGCGCTGGCTAAGAAAGAGAGTTTGGGAAGTTCATAAAAGAGAAAAAAGAGAAAGAAATTTGGATTAGTTGCTGTGTTATGGCAAGGGAAGCTTTTGAGATGAGGAAAGAGGTTTTACAGGAAGTGTTGTCATGTGTTATGAATATCGTGTCACTCTGTGTGTGTTCTAAGAGACTTAAGTAAAATTTAAACATTTTTTTCCAATTATTTTTGGTTGTTTAAAATGTGTATCTTTGGATGGAACTTCGAGCTGAGAAGCTGCCACAGAATATCTGAACTTTATGCAGTTTACAAAATCTTATGTTGCATTAACAGAACTATAATGTTTGACCATAATAAAGATGACAATCATGTCATTTTGGCAGACATCTATATTATTACCTTGAGCCCTGGATACCAAATTTTTACAAGGTGTATTAGTTTGCAAGGGCTGCCATAACTAACTGCAGATGGTGGCGTCAACAACAGACAGTTATTTTCTCACAATTCTGAAGGCTAGAAGTCCAAGATCAAGGTTTTGACAAGGTTATTTTCCTCTAAGGCATCACTCCTTGGTCTGTGCATGGTCATCTTCTCTCAAGGTCTTCTCATGATCCTCCCTCTGCATGTGTCTCTGTGTATAATATCTCCGCTTTTTATAAGGACACCAGTCATATTGGGTTAAGCCGCACCATGGCGACATTTCAATTTAATCGCCTCGCTAAAGGACACTGTCTTCAAATACCGTCAAATTCTGAGATATTGGGGGTTAAGTTTTCAAAAAGTGTACAATAATCAGACCATAACACAAAACTGCCAACAAAATTAACATTATTTTCATTTATAGAATTCTTTGAATTTTATTGCTGGTCGTTCAGGACTCTTACCTAAATTCCTATAATTGATAAACAGACAGAATAGTCTCAATTTCTTCATTAAATTATCATAAAGTAGTAAATTAACCTGGCTGACACTGATGCACATGATTTCTATTCTACTGAAAAGACTTTAGAAGCTGGTAGTTAATAGATACATACAAAATGGTATTATATGGTCCTTTGGAGTTTATTAAGATAGATATTATATACAGATACATAAGTATATAAAGAAAAACAATTCATTTCTGCAAAATGAAGCAAGTGGACCAGATAATCTGTAAGTTCTATTCTAGCCCTAAAATCCCACAATTCTGGCTCAAGGACAATAAAAACACACATTGTTAAACAGAACTTTTAAATATTAGATATGTGTTATAAAAATGGGTATATAGAAAAATCAGAGATCAAGTTAGGAATCATGGCAGTTTTTCTTAAAATTTGACCAGGCAATCTAAAATACTTTGGGAGGAAAGTCCTTTGGGTATGATGGCTAACCAAGAGTTAGAACATCTGAATCATAACTCATACTATGGCAATGCAGGCTCCTGGTTTCACACTGCATAACCAGCATTTTCCTTCATGGTGACATATGCTTCAAAACTGACTTAGGAGAATTGACCATGTGCATTTATGCCCTGCTATAGATTTCATATCCTTTAACAGCCACATAAAAAACAACATTATTTCCAATTTCCTTTCCTTTACTTTTAATTTATTTTATTTTTGCAGAAACAATATCATTTAATCAGCATTAACTGTCCATGTATTTAGGCGGAGAAGATAGTAAACTTCTGCAGTACACAGATAAACATCTGAGTTTGAAAGTGTTTTATACATTATATTTATTCACATTTCCCAAGCTCATGTGGAAATCTATTCATATACTTTTCAACAAGCCAGGATTACACAGTAGATCTGCCAATCCCTAAAATTAGTTTTTTTAAATACCTGTTTAAGTCAGAAATATGGCTCATCTTTTTGAACGTTGAAGACAAGCTAATATTTTACTTTTCTTAAAAAAAAAGATAAGGGCCAACTGTCAGGCAAAAGTTGTGGAAATGTAACAGTAATACTTAGAGATTTCTTTCAGCAGTGAATTATTATACTTTGAAAGACTTTCATATACTACCCAAGGCCCATTTCTGACATCAAGTTAAAATCACTTTAACATGAGTAATTCTTAAATTAAGCATTTTCTGAAACTAGAAAAGAGTTGTATTGGATTTTATCTGGTTATTAAATTCAAAAAGTGCCTTGTATCAAGAAAGTGGATATTGTGCCCAGGATTATTAACATATTCTATTTAGAAGAATGACATTGTTATTCATATGAAAATAGATGTTGGTTTAGATAAAATTAAATACCTTCAGAGTCTCAAACATGTATACATGAAATTACAAAAATTAATTATAGTTTAAGCAAGGACCTGCCTGCTCTTCTGCTATAAAGAAAGTGTTTAGGCTATCTAATGCTGCATAACAAACCACCCTAAAATTTAATGCATTACTATAAAGCTTGACAAACTTTTCCTGTAAAAGGCCAAATAGTAGACATTTTCAGACTTTATTGGCCATACAATCTGTCACAACTACTCAGCTTTGCAATTTTACCTCAAAAGTAGTTATAACAATGGGTGTGGTTATGTTCCAATAAAACTTTATTTACAAAAGGAGGCAATGAGCCAGATCTGGCCCACAGGCCATAGTTTATTGATTTTATGTATGTATGTATGTATGTATGTATGTATGTATGTATGTATGTGTTGGGTTCATAACTCTATGGGTTGGTATTTTGGGAAGGGCTCTCAATGGGAAAGACTTGTCTCTGCTCCACGTGGTTGAATGAGTTGATGCCTGTGTTAGTAGGCAGGTGGCAAGTTGGCTGAGAGCAGAATGGTTCTGAATAGTCTCACTCACATGTGTCTCAGTTGACTGAGGCTGCTGGCTGGGTGCTCGGTTTGTCTCTGCGTGGCTTCTGTAGTAGGCTAGCTTGGGGTTTCTTGCATGGCAAGTGGATTCCAGGGTGCCAAAATTAGAAGCTTCAAGACCTTTCTGAGGCCTCAGCTACTCACACAAAGTCAGGTTCACCATGTTCTATTGGTCAAAGATCAAAGGCTGACCCAGAGTCTAGTGTGGGGAAATAGACTTCATCTATTGATGGGATAGGCTACAATAAATTAGTGGCCATTTAAAATTCTGGAAGTAAACTCTGTCAAAACATGGTGCTATCAATTGCAAAGACTTTTTTTTATCAGCAACTTTCTTACTTTTAAAAACTTGTCAAAACTTGATGTGTTGTGGTCACAGTTCTCACTGTATATCAAATAGTCACAACTTAAGCAAAAAATAAGAATTTTCAATTCAGAGTATTTTGAAATTTTCGTGAAAAGACAGAAGTTATGAAAGCAAAGCTCTTTTAAAGTTTCGGAATGGAATGATCTCATTTTTATTTTTAATAGGGTTCTTGGTCAAGAGGGTCATTTGAGGAGGAGATAGTGAGGAAGAACGTAAAAATCAGTGGACAAAGATGGCTGGAATTTTGATCCTTGGAGGTGAAGAGATTATTGCTTTGCAGTGACTTTTTATTTTATTTATTTTATTTTTAAATATAATTTATTGTCAAATTGGTTTCCATACAACACTCAGTGTTCATCCCAACAAGTGCTCTCCTCAATGCCCATTTTCCCTCTCTTCCACCCCCCAATCCACCCTCAGTTTGTTCTCTGTACTTAAGAGTCTCTTACAATTTGCCTCCCTCCCTCACTGTTTGTAATTACTTTTTCCCCTTCCCTTCCTCCATGGACTTCTGTTAAGTTTCTCAAGATCCACGTATAAGTGAAAACACATGATATCTCTCCTTCTCTGATGGACTTATTTCACTCAGCATAATACCTTCCAGTTCCATCCACATTGCTGCAAGTATCATGATTTCATTCTTTCTCATTGCCAAGTAGTATTCTATTGTATATATAAACCACATCTTCTTGATCCATTCATCAGTTGATGGATGTTTAGGCTCTTTCCATAATATGGTTACTGTTGAAACCACAACTATAAACATTGGGGTACCCATGACCCTATGCATCAGCACTCCTATATCCCTTGGGTAAATTCCTAGCAGTGCTATTGCTGAGTCATAGGGGAGTTCCACTGATAATTTTTTGAGGAACCTCCACACTGTTTTCCAGAGCAGCTGCAACAGTTTGCATTCCCACCAAAAGTGTAGGCGGATTCCCATTTTTCCACATCCTTGCCCGCATCTATAGTTTCCTGATTTGTTCATTTTAGCCACTCTGACCAGTGTGAGGTGGTATCTCAGTGTGATTTTGATTTATTTGTATTTCCCTGGTGATGAGTGACATTGAGCATCTTTTCATGTCTTTTGGACACCTGGATGTCTTCTTTGGAGAAGTGTCTCTTCATGTCTTCTGCCCATTTCTTCACTGTATTATTTGTTTTTGGGGTGTTGAATTTGGTAAGTTCTTTATAGATATTCCTCTCTATGAGTCTTTAGTTACATTTGATGACAGTGGTGTCTACCAAGCTTCTCCTCTATAAAATTATACTTTTTCACTTTCTAATTCATAAGTATTTTGTAGAGTTTCTTAATCCTATTCTCCATCAGATTTTACCCATTAGTTTTAACATTTGTTGATTTTTTTTGTTGTATTAGTTTTATGATGGTTGTCAAGTAGTGTTTTCCTAAAATTCCATCATTCCCTCTATGTTTACTAGTTATAAAAAAATCTTCCTCCTCTCTATACATATTTATTTATTTATATTAATACAGGTCCATGAATTACAAATTTACTCAATTTTATAATCCATGTTATTGTTACTTATTTTGATGACCAAATTTTCCCAGAGTTGGGCAGTGTGAGCTTCTGGAAACTGGCTATTCTGTTCTTTTAACATACTCATCATTCTTTGAACACTTATTTTCTCACACAGTAAGATATTCCAGGCTCTTCATGTACTTTCCCTGACTCAACTTAGACTTCTTCCTTTTAATGAAGAATGGAATTTAGAAATCAAGTGCTGGTAGCTAAATGTGTTCATTGCTATTGGGATATTGCTATTTTCAAGCTGTCACAGAGGACACAACCAGGGAATATATGTACATGTATATGTATATATATGATATATACATACATTTACAACCATATGTATGAATTTATCCGTCTACCTATCTATCCACCTATTGAAGTTCATGAGTTCAGTAATATTGTCAATCCAAAAATTATTCATTCTAGTTTTCTAATTTGTACTTAATCTTCTCCAACAATGAGAATCATAGCACATTACCCTCAATATACTTGCATATTTGTTCAATATGTCTGTTTATAACTAATTTCCCATAGTTGCTTCCACCTCTCCTTGTGAACACTCCTCATTCCACTCATGCTGATTCCTTATTCCAGGCTGCCATTGCAATCTCCTCACATAGATGCCCTCCTCATTATGCTCAGCCTCCAACACTGTATGCCATCCCACCACAACCACTGCCCCCAGATATCCGCACAGACATTTGGATTAAAACTTGAAGGAAAAAAATAATGAGCACATTTTCTGGACTTCTTCCTCCCTATTACATAACTAGGATTCATCATACATATTTGCTTAACTATAATACAGAGCTTCAGAAACAGCTCTGTATCCCAACACATACATTACCAGGAACATAATTTTTATATTTGTGCTGTCATTAGTTAATTTACATCATTCCCTTTTTTTTTTTTTTTTTTTTACCAATTCTGATGTTTGGATACTGAGGTGTTTAGACTTTCAGATAAATTGCCTATCATTGTAAGTATCTTCATATTTCTTCTCTCCTTGTGCTAGATATGTTAATCAATAGCTCTTGCCATGCTCACCACCCCCCTGAAAAAGCAGCCTACTAAACTCTGTTTAATATCACTTTAATATAATCCTTTCAAGATCCAATGCTGATTAGCCAATGTTGCCACAAAAGCCATCAACCAATAATCTGACTACAATTGGGTTCTGTCTATAACAGATGCCATTGGTTCCCTACCTATAGCCCCTCCACATGTCCTAGTCTACTTCATGCTGACAGCATCCTGCAATAAGCACCTGCCACTTTCTATCTAAGCGAAATGGGGTAGGCTCCATGTACATGGAAGTCAAAGTCCATTGAATTGGCCCTCAGTAAATGACAGATAGCAGTCAGAAGACAAATACCCAATTTTTTTTTTGCCTCCAGTCAAATTAGAATAAGTCTAGGAATATTCTATACTGTCTCCCAGAGTTCCCTGTGGAACTGAAACCCAGTTGTCCACAGCAGTAACAAACGCAATGATGAATCCTTTATTGGCATCCTTCCCTTCCTTGTCTCAACTCCCTGCTCCTATAAAAGTGCTTCTAAGAACCATCTCCCAAGTTAACCACGAGGTCTCAAATCCTTGCCTCCAAGGTTGGGACCGATAGAGTAATCAATAAGTATATATTTGTTTTTAGTTGAACAGAAGGAAAGAGATGTGTAAACACTATCTAAACCACATAAATGGTGGAGAACTAGAGAGAAGATATAAAAATCCCTGCCCAGAGGCATCACACTTTGGATCCAGAACCACTCTTCAATTCTAATCTAGATTAGAATTAGAATCTGTGCCTTATTACAGCTCCTCTTGGATTTCCATGAGATTCTATCACTCTATAACTTTAATGTTTTATTTTTGATACTGAGAGAGACAGAGCATTAAGGGGGAGGGGCATAGAGAGAAGGAGACACAGAACTGGAAGCAGGCTCCAGGCTCTGAGCTAGCTGTCAGCACAGAGCCTGATGCGGGGCTCGAACCCACGAATGTGAGATCTGACCTGAGCCGAAGTTGGAGGCCTAACCGACTGAGCCACCCAGGCGCCCCTCTATAATATTATATGTGCCCTAAGAATAATGAACATCAGCACTCCCATCTCCATTTATCTGAGTTTCTATTAAGAATCTCTGTTTCATGACGTTAAACTACAATACAGAAGCCATTGACTTTGATTTATATCTTGATTCCTGTATTGCAACTATAAAAAAGCCTTGTATATAGTAGGGACTCAGCATTTGTCTAATGAACAAATGAGAAGAGTATTTAAAAGGTATATATGGATGGATATACCTAGGTTCAGAACTACTTTCTAAATCTTAGCTATGAAAAGTAACAAAATTCTTTCTCTTTTCTTTTTCCCATGGAGCACTTAACATTTTTTTCATAGCTTATAACTAGAAAGAGCAATTATTGTTTTTGTATGCTGAGCATCCTCTTCTGCTTTCTTGTGGTAACTGTCACCCCTTTACACGTTCCCCTTCCCCACATATATACACATCTCCTTTAGTCAACTACTTGTCCCTCCATTTATGAGGTTCTGTCTCTCCCTTCAAGAACATATATACCCCACAACTGGTCATTCACAATTCTTTGTATTCTGAGGGGGGTGTATAACTTAAGCCAAATCAAACTTCTACCCTTGGATTTCATAAATGAAGGATGAAGAGAGAAGCTCTTTTCATCTCCTGTTTTCCAAGCTATGATAACGTAAACTTGAAGTTGTTTATGCTTAGCCCTCACACCCCACTCCCATCAATCCACAAGAAGGAAAGTGTATCTTCAGTAGAAGTGGTTGAAACACATAGGGAAATGCAGCCTGAGGTGGGGATTGGAGAGACTGAAAAAGACAGGAAAGGCAAGGAGAAAGAGATGGAGATGGGAGAGAATGATATAGCAATATTTTCTGAGTCTCCAGAGTCCTAAAACCAGTTTCGCTTTGTATTTCTCATTTATAAAAGCCAAAATTTTTCCTTTTACCTTTTTAGTTAGTTTGAAATGGGATTTTTATCACTTGCAACCAAATAAAAGACTATAATTGTACAAAAGTTGGAAAACTAACTCTAGAGCTCCAATACAAATACATTCTAAAGTTTAAATTCCTACCCAACCCTAAGAATTCTACCTGCACCTCTGTCCTTAGAGAATGAGAGAGGATCAATAGAAAGCCACGATTCTTGTCTCCCATCACACTGTGTGTTAAATGCCTGTGAGCCTGCAGCAAGGGCCATTGTGTATAGGGATTCCTAATAGAAATTAGGCTGTATCCAGTGGAAGGAAGAGATTCTTTTTTTTTTTCCAGATAGATTTTTTAGTATAGTTGGCACACATTATTACATAAGTTTCAGGTGCACAACACAGTGATTAACAAGTTTATACATTATGCTATGCTCACCATAAGTATAGCTACTATCTGTCACAATACAACACTATTACAATACCATTGACTATATTACTTTTACTATACCTTTTATTTCTGTGACATTCAATTCATAACTAGAAGCTTGTATCTCCACTTGCCTTTATCCATTTTTCCCACAGCATAACACCATCTAGGTCCATCCATGTCATGCAAATGGCAAGATCTCATTCTTTTTTACAGCTGAGTAATATTCCCATGTGTGTATGTGTATATGTATATGTGTATGTATGTATATGTATATGTGTGTATATATAGATATATGTACCAATCTTTATACATTCATCTATCAATGGATGCTTGCTTTGCTTCCATATCTTGGTGATTGTAAATAATGCTGCAATTAACATAGGGGTGCATATATTTTTTTGACTTAATGTTTTCATTTTCTTTGGGCAAATACCCACTAGTGAAATTATTGAATCATCTGATATTTCTATTTTTAATTTTTTAGTAACCTCCATGCTGTTTTTCAACATTAGCTGCACTAATTTACATTTGCACCAACAGTGGACAGGGTTTTTTTTTTCTCCACATCCTCGCTAATGCTTGGTATTTCTTATTATTTTGATTGTAGCCATTCTGACAGGTATAACTGATATCTCATTGTGGTTTTGATTTGCATTTCCCTGATGATTAGTGGTGCTGAGCATCTTTTCATATGTCTATTAGTTATATGTGTGTTTTCTTTGGAAAAATGTCTATTCAGGTCCTCTGTCTATTTTAATTGGAATATTTGGGGGTTTGGTGTTGATCTGTATAGTTCTTTATATATTTTGGATACTAACCCCTTATCAGATATGCCATTTTGAAATATATTCTCCCATTCAGTAGGTTGCCTTTTCATTTTATTGATGGTTTCCTTTACTATGAAAAAGACCTTTTAGTTTGATGTACTACCAATAGCTTATTTTTGCTTCTATTTCCTTGCCATAGAAACATATCCAGAAAAATGTTGCAATGACCAATGTCAGAGAAATTACACTCTATGATATCTTCTAGGAGCTTTATGGTTTCATGTCTCACACTGGGGCTTTAACCTATTTTGAGTTTATTTTTGTGTTATGGTGTTAGTAAGTCATTCGGTTTCATTCCTTTGTGTGTAGTTGTCCGTTTTTCTCAACACCATCTATTGAATTGACTGTCTTTTTCTCATTGTATATTGCCTCCTTTGTTGTAGATCAATTGCCCATATAAGCATGGGATTATTTCTGGGCTCTCTATTCTGTTCTCTAATCTCTATGTCTATTTTGTGCCAGTACCATACTATTTAGATCACTACACTTTTGTAGTATTTCTTGAACTCTGGTGTTGATACCTGTATCTTTTCTTCTTTCTCAAGATTGTATGGCTATTCCAGTCTTTTGTGGTACCATACAAATTTTAGTATAATTTGTCCTAGATCTGTGAAAAATGTCGTTGGTATTTTGATAGGAATTGCACTGAATCTGTGGATTGCTTTGGGTAGTCTAACTATTTTAACAATATCAATTCTTCCAATCCCTGAGCATGGAATATCTTTATGTTTGTGTCCTCTTCAACTTATTTCATCAGCATTAAAAAAAATTTTTTTAACATTTATTCATTTTTGAGAAACAAAGAGAGACAGAGCATGAGTTGGAGAGGGACAGTGAGAGAGGGAGACACAGAATTCAAAGCAGGCTCCAGGCTCTGAGCTCTCAGCACAGAGTCTGACATGGGGCTTAAACCCAAAAAACACAAGATTGTGACCTGAGTTGAAGTCAGTTACTCAATATACTGAGCCACCCAGATGCCCCTCTTTCACTAGTGTTTTATAGTTTTCAGGGCACATGTCTTTCATCTCCTTGGTTAGGTCTGTCCTTAGGTATTTTATTCTTTTTGTTGCAATTATAAATGGGATTGCTTTCTTAAGTTCTTTTTCTGCTGCTTTGTTATTAGTGCATAGAAACCAAACTGATTTCTGAGTATTAATTTTGTATTCTGTAACTTTACCAAATTCATTTGTTACTTTTTTTCCCGAGTACCATCTTTTATTGGATGCTCATTCTCAATTAGGATTTGAAAGGATTCAAGGGTCCCATGCAAAGATCATGGTTAGGAATGCAGAGTGTGCCTCCACACTGGGCCATCCTCAGTGGTACTTGTGTACACGCTGACATTTGAGTTCCTTGTAACAATGACCTTAAAGCAACTATTTATTATGTTCGTGGACTCTGTGGGTCAGGAACTTTTGGGGAGGGATTTTTGCATGTTTCATAATATTTGTGAGGTAGAAGACTTGAAGGCTGGGAACTGGAATCATCTGAAGTTTTACCACTCACATGTCTGGCAGTTGAGATGCATTTCTCTCTATCTCTATCTCCATTTCCATATCTATATCTATATCTATATCTATATTTACATATGTCCCATTCAGTGGGGACCTTAGTCCCTCAGTCTCTCTGGATGGGCTAATTTTGACTTCCTCATAGCAGAGTGGCTGGCTTCTAAGGGAGAGTATCTTGAAAAAGAGAGAGCTAGATGATAGCTGAATTGCTTTTCATGACATAAACTTGGAAGTGATCCAGTGTTACTTCTGCCTTATTCTATTAGTTAAAATACTCACAAGGTCCCCTCAAGTTCAAAGACTCCACTTCTTGATGTGGAATGGCAACTTGAGAAGAAATATGAATATGAAATATGAATAGAAGAAACCTAGAAAGGGGCTCTTTCAATAGATCTCTTGCATAAGAGTTCTATCTCAGACTCTGCTCCTAAGGAACTCAACTATATTAGTTTAAAGGGTTTCTGTAACAAAGTGTTAATAAATTTTGGGATATAACAAGCAAAAGAAATTTATTGTTTCACAGTTCTGGAGGCTAGAAATCCAAGATCAAGGTATTGATATGTTGGTTCCTTCCAAGGGCTGTGAGGAAGAATGTCCATGCCTTTCCCCTAGTTTCTGATGGTTTGCTGGCAATTTTTAGTGGTTCTTGGCTTGTAGATGCATCACTTAAGTCTCTGCTTTCATCTTCACATAGCATTTTCACTGTGTGCATCTGTATCCAAATTTCCTCTTTTTATAAAGACATCAGTCGTATTGGATTAGGCCTCATTCTAATGATACCATCTTAACTAATTATATCTGCAATAACCCTATTTACAAAGAAGGTCACATTCTGAGGTGCTAAGGTTAGAACTTCAACATATGTATTAAACAATTAAACCTGAACCCATTGAATAATTAAACCCCCAATAATAATAATTAAACACTGATCTAAGACATAAAAGTGCCTACATTATAGTATTTAGTATAAAGAATATCTGAAATACTGCATAGGAAGTTCCTGGCATTGACTAAATGATTAATAAATGTTAGTCAACATCATTATTTATCTTTGGATCCAGAGAAACTAACATAGGGCTTATCACATAGTGAGCAAATAGTAAACATCTTTGGGTTTTTATCTGCTAGGCATTCTTTTTTTTTTTTTTTTTTTTCTGGTAAGAACACCTTGAAACAATTACCTTGACAGTGTTGGTGAGGCAGTCATTCAAAATATCCTGCCTTCCACAAGTGAGTGGTTGGATGACCCCAAAATGCCATTCAGACTCTTTCTCCCAAACATTAAATCTTGGGGAGGAGTTAAGGAAGACCCTATGCTGGCCTCATCCCAATCACTGAATCTCAAGTAGGATAACACAGGTATAGAAAATGGCTATGATCACTTAGCCTAACAACACTGCCACAAAAAGGACTGACCATTATTAGTTCCTGTTACTTGGATACTTAGAACTATTCTGATTTCTGGGTTGTTGTTGTTTTTTTCCACAGATTCCTGCTTAGTTTTTCTTTTAATTCTTTGTGTTACTCCACATTCTTGAGAACATTTCTGGTTTTTGCTTAAGATAGCCACAGTTTATTTTCTTCATGGAAAAAATGAAATAGAAATTGATTCCTGAAAGTACCTTTTACAACTGACATTTGGAATGAGAGTGTGGGGTTAGAAGGGTCATGGTGAGGTAGGACACAGTATAGATATCCCCTTCTCTGACAGGGAAGATGGTTAGTTTCATGAGCAAGGGGTTTTGGGTGGGTTTTTTTTTTTTTTGGTAATTTTTTAAATGTTTATTTATTTTTGAGAAAGAGACACACACACACACACACACACACACAGTGCAAGCAGGGAAGGGGCAGAGAGAGAGGGAGACAGAGAATCCGAAGCAGACTCCAGGCTCTGAGCTGTCAGCGCAGAGCCCCAAGCGGGGCTCCAACCCATGAATCGGGAGATCATGACCTGGGCCAAAGTCGGAAGCTTAACTGACTGAGCCACCCAGGTGCCCCTCGTGAGGATGTTTTTATCTGGAGACCTAGGTAATGTGTCTATGCAGGCTGGAGATTTAGGAGAGTTGATGAAAAAATGTCATCTGATTATGAGTTGGATATTTTTTCAGCCTAAGATGAGTTACTACAAGTAAGAGATTACCAGCTCATCAGAAAGCAGAAAGAGGGGCACCTGGGTGGCTCAGTTGGTTGAGTGCCTGACTTCGGCTCAGGTCATTATCTCTCAGTTTGTGGATTCGAGCCCCATGTCAGGCTCTGTGCAGACAGTTTAGATCATGCAGCCTGCCTCAGATTCTGTGTCTCCCTCTCTCTCTGCCCCTCTCTGTCTCATACTCTCTTCCTCTCTGTCTCTCAAAAATAAATAAACATTAAAAAAAAAAAAGAAAGCAGAAAGAGAACAGAAACTGTTAAGGAAAGCCCTTATGGGGCGCCTGGGTGGCTCAGTCAGTTAGGTGGCTAACTTCGGCTCAGGTCAGGACTTCACAGTCGGTGAGTTTGAGCCCTACATCAGACTCTATGCTGACATCTCAGAGCCTAGAGCCTGCTTCCAATTCTATGTCTCCCTCTCTCTCTGCTCCTCCCCAGTTTGTTCTCTCTCTCTCTCTCTCTCAAAAAAATAATAAAAACAAAGGAAAACGCTTTATATCTATAGCCTATGATCAAAAAGAGTTAGTAGCCAGATAATCTTGAGCCTTACTCATTTGGCAAAGGCTGAATTCTCTTTCTCAAGATAAAGTTAGAGGAAGCAAAGTCCAGGACACTGATAACTTAAGAGGAGATAAAAAGGGACCTAAGGAAAGCCCTACAGAGTACGTCTCTCTGGGTCCTCATTGCCTGATGAAATCTCCACTTAGCCCCACTTTGGAACCCAACCACTGAAATACTTGGCACGGGGGAGCCCAGATTGGTTTCATTTCTTCCAACTCAAGCTACTGCTTGTCACTGCCCCCAGGAAATATCCAAAATAGAGGCATTATAGGTAAGGACTAGAGATAAGGACCTGTTGCTGTAACAGATCTAAATAAATTGTATTCCTGGAAAAGTGATGACCATAAGGAAATCTCCAGGCCCATGAACTCTTCTCTATAGAAAATAGACTTCAAAATTAGTTTAGCTCCCATCTGTGGGAGCTTCTCAGCTGTGACCACAGTAGACACTGCACTACCAGAGGGGAAAGCCAGAGCTAGCCGCTTTGGCTAACCACAGAATTCACTCCACCACTGAAGCAGAGAGAGTTTTTCATTCCTGGAAAGCAGGATGTGATCAATGCTGTTAGACAGTGACCATTCTAAGTTGATTATTCTTCCCTTTTCCACATGGTACTTTTCTTTTAAATTAAGGTATCCTACCCTCCTTATACCATTGCAGATAAGGTTAAATTTGTCATTTAGGAAAGTTGTCAATACAGAGCAGATATTCTGGACCAACTGAGGAGTAACGAACTATTTTAGTCAGGGTATTACAGAGAAACAGAACCAGTAGGATATGTAGAGATACACAGAAAGAGATTTATTATGAGGGACTCGCTAAAGTGACTATGAAGGTTGAGAAATCTGATGATCTTTTGTCAGCGAACTGGAGGCCCAGGAAAGCCACTGGTGAGGTTCTAGTTCAAATTCAAAGGTCTGAGAACCAGAGAAGTCAATTGTATAAGCCCCAGTCCAAGTACAAAGGCTCAAGAACCAAGAGCACTGATGTCTGAGGACAGGAGATAATGGATGTCACAGCTCAAGCAGAGAAAGCAAATTCACTCTTCCTCTGACTTTTTATTTTATTCAAGCCCTCAGCTTATTAGCTGATGCCCATATGGATTAGTAAGAGAGATCTTCTTTACCCAGTGCTAAGCTTCTCCGGAAACAATCTCACAGACACACTTAGAAATATGGTTTTTACCAGCTATCTGGGATTCCTTAGCCCAGTCAAGTTGACACATAAAACTAACCATTACATTGCTAACAGCCCCTAGAGCTGGATACACTAAAGGTCATAGAGCCTAGGGAGGGAGTTTTGGGGTGTATGTGGAAGAGTCACGCTATCATGAGTGAGAATACATATAACATTGTATGATGAGAGGAAGAGTGTGTGTTTGTGGATATTGAAGCATCAGGAAGAGCACAGCAGAAAACTATTATTTTTGCTTGCCCAGCATCTCAATTTTCCTTTATAAAAACTTTCTTCCCCCAAGTCTGAGCCAAACAGTTCTAAAAGGGCTGAACCTTTACTTCCTCAGCTCAGCTGGCATGTAACCCAGACCTGATGTGTTAATTTATTCCATCTCTCTGGCTCAATGAATGATTTAAGAAAGTTTATGCGATCCAAATCTGATCAATAGAGTCAGCCATAGATTTTGATTATATCATTGGGAAAGAGACACATTCTTTATACAAGGACTGTTTGGCTGGTAAAATGTAAATCTGCAGCTCTCAGGAAACAGCATGCCACCATTTTAAGGAGAATGGTCCCTGAACAGAGGAAAGCAGAGTGAGAAAAAGCTAATAAAAGTCCCCTTTGCTTAGCCATTTGGAGGAGGTGTAATGGACATTCGTCCGGAGCCCAGCACTTTATGAATACTCTCCCCTTGGTTAGGGAATTGCCTCCCTCCCCAAGTTAAAAGTCAGAAATTATGTTTTCCTAGCTCTCCTTGTAGCTGGGTACAAGCATGTGATCCAGGCCCCACCAGACACTCCTGTGAAATCTGCTTTAAGAAGAGACTAATGTGAGGAAGAAATGCCATGTGGAATCCATTTTTGCCAATGAGAGTGACAGTACTGCCACCTGACCTTCAGACACGACACTGGTGAGCTTCTTGTAACAGAGTTGGCAATAGTACCTGCATCAGGGAAGTTAAATTCCTGCTGGCAGTAGAAAATGTAGCATCAAGTGCTAGGTGGGAGTTGTGGAGATAGTAGCAGTGTCCTAGGCTAGTCCTGAAGCCTGCTGCAGATGGTGTCCTGGAAGTTCAGCCTTGAGGCTGGCTGGCTCTCTATTCCTTGTGGCAATTCTGTGACCTAACAAATATCCTTTGACAATGTTTTCTTTACTTAACCAATCAGTTAGATTTCTGTCACTTCCAACTAAAAAGTCCATAGAAATGGATAAATGAATGACAATTCTGTGAGGTAGGCATTATTATTTATATTACATACATGAAAAAGAGCTCTAGTAGTATTAAGTGCATCCTGCCCAAGGTTACACAGCTGGTAAGTCCTAAAGCAGAGATTTTAATTATATTCTCAATTTTTTTAATCTCCAAAGTTCATCTTTTTTAGTGTGCTATTTGAAACATGCTTTCAGAAATAATCTTGTGACAGAGAGTAGACTGGCTTGCTCAGAATTCATCCCAATCTCCTTCTAGTATGCCTTCCTTACTACAGAGGTTGGAAAACTAAAATTGACATTTCCTATACTCATCTGCAACTAGGAATATGATTGAGCCTACACCAACTAAATGTACTTACATGAAAATTGAATTCAGAACTGAGTCAAACAGGAGGGAAAGCAGGCCTTGATTCTGGTGGTGCAAATCAGGTACACAAGATTTGGGGCAAACAATGGAGTCTGCAGCTTTCCGGTGGCTAAATCAGCCAAAGTTGTGAGATCTTGGAACTGGCAGGGGGCCCATGCTTGATTCCCCAGTTTCCTATTCATTGGAAAAATAGTTCTCTAGACAGGTCAGTTCTGTGGTAGTGTTCTGGAAGTCATTCCTGAAAGCCTAGCCTAGCACCGACTCCTCCCACACTTCCAATTGTGAGCACCTGATTCCTGGCATTTGATCCTTTTCTGTTTAACTACTAGACTGGCTTCCATGGTCTGCTTCTGAATTCTGTCTAGTACTAGCATATATAGAAGTCAAGTACAACATAACCAAGAAGCATTGCAAAGAGATGCTCACTTTTTCTCAGAGTCACGGTTATGGAGGCAGGAGGATATGCATTCGATATTCAAGATGAATTGATATGTTGAAATAAAGAGCACCTCAGCCTTCCCAGTTTTGCCATACTTGTATCTCAAAAAATGGAGTATATCAGTCAAGATACAGGAAAGCAATAGATGGCTAATTCAAACTTGATTAGACCAAAATTTAAAGATATGCACAGGGCATAGAGAACCACAAAGGTTATGCAGTGCTTCTAGACCTGCAGTATCAAGAGGAAAGAGTCTGATATTGACTGAATGTTTGTGTTTCCCCAAAAGTTATAATGTTGAAATTCTAACACCCAATGTGAAGATATTAGAGACTGGGGCCTTTGGGAGTTAATGAGGTCATGAGGGTGGAGCTCTCATGAATGGAATTGGTGCCCTTATACAAAAGAGACGCCAGAGAGCTCTCTTGCCCTTTCTCCATCACAGGAAGGTACAGTAAGAAGTTAGCAGTCCATAACGAGGACGTGGGTTCTCACCAGACACCAAATCTGTCAGCACCCTGATCTCAGATTCCAGCCCCCAGAACCATAAGAAATAAATCTGTGTTGTTTATAAGCCACTCAGTCTATGGCATGTTGTTATTGCAGCCTGAACAGACTAAGAGCTATTATGGAAACCTGGAGACAGTTATGTAGAGAGGATGTTTTCCAGCTGTGACCTTTGGTTGAGGGATGATACTAGCTCAACCTCACAGGAAGGGAGGAAGGAAGGGCAACCTCACACTCTGACCTCCTTTCATTTTCCTGCCCATTCACCCGGAAGGCAGAGGACAAGGGCCTATGTTGTAGCCCTCACAGGATATTTCCTGGGGTGAACAATGGAGAGTCCATTTGAAGAGAAAATGGGAGATATCCAGCACAGCAAGCAGTGTACTAAGATATCATGAAGATTATAGGTCAAAGTATTTTGGTGCTACTGAATTTTTTAATGCCCACAAGTTGAGTTTATTCATTCTTTTAAAAGATGGTCAATATAATCTGATCTATGTGATTTGAGGGTATTTTAGTGAGACTCATACAGAGTGTCATACAGTGTGAGAAGAAGTCACCTTAGATATCTCCATGAACATGTCTCATTTCATAGATGAGGAAACTAAGATTTGGAAGGATGAGATAAATCCCTACAAAGCCACACATCCAGAAAATTGCAGAACCAAGAGGCACACCCAAATCTAATGATGCCCGGGGCAGGGCTTCTTCTACATTCTGCAGCTAAAATCCTTGCTGGACATGAGTTATGCTCATTACAAGGCACCACACTGTGATGTGACTGCAGTCTCAGTCTTGAGCATCCCTCTGCTTTGGTTTTATTTTTCTCTTCGTTTTGAACATTTACCTGAGAGGCTGAATTTCAAAGACATTTTTCCTAAAAATAACTAAAAGATATGCAGGAGGAAATCAGCATAACGTATTTTATCTATAATTTACAGTGTGTAATCTAAAAATGTGCAACAAAGCAATGCTAGTAGTGCAGAGAAAACTCCCCTGGGATATTTGGTTCCATTTAAAAACACCTCAGTATGGGGGGATGTGGGAGCAGCAGCCTGTGACACACTTCCATCAGGGCAAAATGTTATTCTAGTGATTCACAGCAAGAGGCCTGACAAATACTTCAAGTCGATATAAAGGTTCTTGCCATCAGGATAAAATGAGAATTGCAGTGGGTGGTCCCATTCTAGCCTCATGTCTCCTTCTACTTCCGTCCTGGCTTAGGTGGTTGCCCTGGAAACAGTAGGGTGGCAAACAAAACCATTTGGAACAACTTTTAGGAAGCCTTACGCATGAAGGCCTGATTTTTATTTGCTGCTATCTTTTTTCTCTTCTTAAAG
This sequence comes from Suricata suricatta, assembly GCF_006229205.1. Lineage (NCBI taxonomy): Eukaryota > Metazoa > Chordata > Mammalia > Carnivora > Herpestidae > Suricata > Suricata suricatta. Next base: position 95,028,536 of record NC_043708.1, read on the forward strand.
GATGGCTTTTCCAAGGTTATCTTTCCCTAAGAGGGTATGCTCTTTGGACTACCTTGGAAGTTGGTTCATTCTAAATTCTTTGGCAAGGTCCAGTTGAAGGGCTGGCTAGAGTTTGGCAGATAGCAGGGGAAGGGGTCTTTATTTCTCATTATTCAGCTCTGGATCCCAACACAGATGGTCCTGATCTCCTCCTCCCCCACCTAAGAATTTTTCTAAAATGACACCCAAGTTTTTCTTGGCAGAAGTTATAATTCCTGGCAAACAGTTCGCTGCAGCTCTAATTATGATGACAGCTTTAATGGAGAAGATAATCATATTAAATGGTTCTTATTCAGTTCCATGTGATGAATTAGTGATTACCATGAAATGTGTTAAGCAGCCAAAAGTCAGGGGAAGGAATAATGTACTGAGCTACAAGTTGAGGTTTGAGGGATTCCAAAACTGGTAGGAGGTAGGACAAAATGACCTTTAAAGAGGAGATGCTGATTTTAATGTCTCTTGTGGCTTATATAGTAAGAAACCCCTTTTTCCTCATGTGTCTGTTAAAGAAAAAGTCATTCTGACATTTGTTAAAATGTTAAAGAATATGGGGGCCCGGGTGGCTCAGTTGGTTAAGTGCCCAACTTCGGCTCAGGTTACGATCTTATGGTTCATGGGTTTAAGCCCTGTGTCGGGCTCTGTGCTGACAGCTAGCTCAGAGCCTGGACCCTGTCTTCAGATCCTGTGACTCCTTCTCTCTCTGACCCTCCCCTGCTCATGCTGTCTCTCTCTCTCTCAAAAATAAATAAAAACATTAAAAATGGTAAAGAATACTTTATTCAAGACTATTGCAATAGGAGCTGACTCTATGGCAATAGGAGAGAGATCAGATTCAACTTCCCATACAAGAAAAACAAATGGGCGTTATTAGCCAATGTGCAGAATGAGGGGTCAGTGGATAGAAAATTACTAACAGGACATATCAATAGTAGAAGAATTATTTTCTAACAGAATTCCTATGAAAGGCTAGCCATGCACTTACACATTAATGGCAACTGATGAGGGACTTGACCAGACATGGAGGGTGATTAGGTATCAATGGTGGGGATACTCTCACTAAACTTATTTGGCAAGATTCTTGTTAAAACAGGACAGGGCCAAGATAGAGGCCTTAGAATCTTTGTCAGTCCCTCCTCCTGTTCAAGGGGGAAAAAAGAGACATTTTTCTTTCCTCTGAACAATTTAAGTCCATTTTTTGTTCATTCCCCTTTTGTTAATAAAGATCAGCTAAACCATCTGTTGGGACTTGGTAGTGGAGGATATTTGCTGCATGGTACAAATAATCAGGCATTTAATTCAGGATATGTTTTTGGAAGTAAAAGGAAAAATAAAGATTAAGGTTGAAGCAGACTATAAACCCAGTTTCTGAGTCCAAAGGGCAGGCAGTTGAGATTTCTAGACACTGGGCCTGAAGCATTTTTAGATAGTGAAATGAGGCTAATGGTGGCAATCTGAGAGATTTCCTAGTTTGCAGTTTGAACATTTTCAGTGATGGCATAATATCAGTGTCATGGTTATGTCCCAGAGCAGAGCATGGAAGATATGGAACTTTTCCATAAACTCTGAGTGGCCTATGCAGCAGTCACAGGATTAAAGGTGCCCATTGTCCCAGCTTCAGCTTGCAAAACTACCTAAGATCCCAATAAATATCTGCACAGTCAGGTTTTAGTGACATCAAGTTAGGAAAAGTGGGAGACAAGTTAGGAAAGTGGGAGAAAAATTGGAAACATTCATTTGGACAGCTGTAGCAAGATGCTGAAGAAAATTAGAACTGAATATTTGGGAAGAACTAAATCTTCTAGTCAGAGCAAGTTGGCAGGATTCAGTCCAATCTGTAAGAATATAATAAAACCTCAAAGACAATGACCAAGACTATAGTCTGATAGTCCACAAAGGTATGCTATAGATTTTCACTGAAGCATAAAATTTCTCTCTACATTCAACCCTTTGTTCACCAAGTTAACCAAAGTATGGTTATTCTTGTTTACAAAATAAGTCTGGTCATATTAGATTTGGCTAATTATTTACATAAGTAAAGCAAGAATAATAATTGACCACATACACTTTTGAGAGTTTGCTTTGCTAGAACTTTTCATAAGGAATCTCAATGTAGACTTTTAAAAGCCTCTCAAGGTTAGGAAGCTAAGCCACAAATTTGCCTCCAGATTTCACTTGCAGTTTCTATAGATTTGGGTGAATTTCTCTGTTCTCTAGGTCTGAAAAATATCCCAAGTTTCTTGGGCCTGCCAAAAGGGACCTTTGTTACTCACCTACAAGGCTGGGAACCCTATAAGCCGTACTGGCTCAGTCTTCCAAAGAAGGCTTTGTAAGCATTGGTTCCATAAAGTCTACCTTAGTTCCTTAAAACTATTTGGTCATAACTGATGCTATGTATATCAGTCTTAAATATGACACTCCACTCAAAGCCTTGGTTATACAACAAGCATTTTCAGTGTGTCCTGTTCAAGGAGGACAGATTCTTATTGGATTCATGCAAATGATTGTATTGTCATGAAAATAAAAACACACAGTGAGAGTTTCTGAATTCTAGTGGAATCACGCAGGGAGAAAAGATAAATATTTCGTTTCTGTTTACAAAAAGTATTATCTACCTAATTGCTGTGAGTTATAGCTTAAGAGAAAAGGGAAAGGGGTTCCTTAAATCCAGCAGCTATCTTCCGAACAAAAACCATAATAATCCTCCATCAGTCCACTCAGTCTTATGTAACTCATTCTTGTTCTGTTTGGTCTTGGTTTAGCATTTTTATGAACCCAGCAGCTTCTCCACTAGAGTTCTAGGATGCTTTCCCAGTCAAATGGTATAGTCTCAAAATTATTTAAACAATGCAATCAAAAGCTGTATCCCAGAGACCTGTCCTAGTCCTTTCCATGGGATATGAAGACCATTCCTTTCTGTTGAAGATTAGACACTCTGGCCTACAGTTGATTCTAAATACTTTCAGAGAAGAATCAAACAAAAACTGTTAATGATGAAAGATCTGAGGAGAGTTCATCATAAAAATGATGCAACTGGCAAGGGAATTTGGTTATTTCTGTGGTGCAGAACATTTAAAATGTTAACTAGAGTTACGACTGGTGACATTTTACCAGACACATCATGGTCAATGAGGGTATTGACAAGTTTCATACAATTTCTGAAATATTTATTCATACAAATACTTTATCCATACAAATAAAACTTGGAGAAGGTTAGAATAGCTTTTCCTTGACAATAATTTTTATGATGTAGAACATATCAAATAAGCTAATTGTTTTTTGTCATCTCTTTGTCAAGATAAAAGAAAAATCCTTTAAGATTTTGAAAGAGCCATCTGAGAAATGTCAAGTTCAGTTCAAGATAAAGATTTCATTTAGGATTTGATCCAGGGAGGGCAAATTGTTCAAAGGTCAAAGTGGGGGGGGGGTATGTGAGTGACTCAGTCAGTTAAACTTCCAACTCTTGAATTCAGCTCAGGTCATGATCTCACATCATGAGGTTCATGAGTTCTGGCCCCACAATCGAGCTCTGTGATGACAGAGAGAGCCTGCTTGGGATTCTCTTTCTCTCCCTCTCCCTTTCCCTCCCCTACTCCTGCACACACACTCTCCCTCAAAATAAATAAATTTTTTAAAAAAAGGTCAAAAGATTTTTTTTAATTAATAGTTTATTGTCAGATTGGTTTCCATATAACACCCAGTGCTCTTCCCCACAAGTGCCCTCCTCCCTTACCACCACCTCCTTTCCCCCTCCCCCTTCCCCTTCAATCCTCAGTTCAGTTCATTTTCAGTATTCAATAGTCTCTCAGGTTTTGCATCTCTCTCTCTCCCCAATTCTCTTTCCCCCTTCCCCTCCCCATGGTCCTCCATTAGGTCTCTCCTGTTCTCCTGTTAGACCTATGAGTGCAAACATATGGTATCTGTCCTCCGCCTGACTTATTTCTTTTAGCATGACACCCTCGAGGTCCATATTTTGAATACTTGACTAAATACAATCCCAGATTATGGTGAACAATACATAGCTACATATTTAACCAAAGGGACAACAAAAGAATTCAAAAGTAAATGTCAGAGATAACATGACTGTAAAAATTGTTTTAGATTAGTTCTTTCAAAAGCGAGAAGACTTGGTTCTCTTTTTTTTTAATGTTTTATTTATTTTTGATACAGAGCTTGAGAGAGGGAGGGGCAGAGAGAGAAGGAGACACAGAACCGGAAGCAGGCTCCAGGTTCTGAGCTAGCTGTCAGCACAGAGCCTGACACGGGGCTCAACCCCACGAACGTGAGATCTGACCTGAGCTGAAGTTGGAGGCTTAACCAACTGAGCCACCCAGACGCCCCAAGACTTGGTTCTCTTAAACAATTAAGGATATGACAAAGCATACAAAGCACAGTAAATTATTCTGAAGATACAGTATCTATTTCCTAGGAGAATTACATAAAAGGTAGAAAACCTTTTACAATCTTTTATAAAGAGTAGACCAATAGGAGCACCTGGGTGGCTCAGTCGGTTAAGTATCCAACCTCAGCTCAGGTCATGATCTCATGGTTCATGGGTTCAAGCCCCGTGTCGGGCTCTGTGCTGATGGCTGGCTCGGAGCCTGGAGCCTGTTTTTGGATTCTGTGTCTCCCTCTGGCTCTGACCCTCCCCTGCTTGTTCTCTCTCTCTCTCTTTCTCAACAAATAAATAAATAAACACTAAAAAAAAAAAAAGAGCAGACCAATAAAAAAACAAACAAACAAAAAAAAAACTCTGTTATTTCGACAAAGAGAAAACCAAATTCTAGTTTTGCATTAGTGTACTTTTAATATTAAAATTCACTTTCAAAAACCTTACAAATAAACCTTTTCAATCAGCCAGACTTGGCCACATAAGATTCCTTCTCCAAGATTCCTTTCCTGAAAACCCTTCATAACATTTTATACCCATTCAGTTTTTGTCCTATATTTTCCTTTTAGAAAAAATTACATTCTTATTCCCTAACAAAGTCCGTCTTACATGCACTGTATACTTTTCTCTTTTTAAAAAAATTTTTGTTTTTATTTTTGAGAGAGAGAAATAGTGTAAGCAGGGGAGTGGCAGAGAGGGAGGGGGGGACAGAGGGTCTGAAGGGGGCGCTGTGCTGACATCAGATAGCCTGATGTGAGGCTCAAACTCAGAAATGCGAGATCACAACCTGAGCAGAAGTTGGATGCTCAACTGACTGAGCCACCCAGACGCCCCACTGTACACTTTATCAAATATACATTCTACTTTCCTTGCTTACTTGTCATACAATATTGTTTCACTTCACCCTTACTGTTTCTAGTAGCTTCATTTACAAATATTGATTATACTTTTTAATCACTGATAACCTTTTTAACAGAAAAAACTACAAAGTAGACAGCTGTAAATTATCTCTCATATGCCAGCATTCTGTAATAGGCTAGCAAATTTTAAGAATATACCATCTCACAACTTTATAAGCACATATATGCTTCCTGATAGTACTTTTCATTGTGTCAAAAAGATGTTATTAACCGACTCAAATATAGTTTGCCTGTATCATATAAAAATAAGAGGCCAAAGGTATATACACTTAAACTTGTGCTTAGAAATTTAAGGCTTATAGTTTCTCTTAGAAATGATCTCAATATTTAGTGAATGTATCTATTTAACATAATGTATTTCTAAGGTTGCAAGATACAAAAAAGACTTTGTAAATTCTTTTTAGGCAGATATATCATAACATTAAGCAATGGAAATGGGTTTTTTCCATTACCTATTTTTACAGCACATGAATTACTGGGAGATTTAGGAATACTTAATTTATATAAGCACTTATTCATCTCTAAGCCAATTAAAAATTTTCACGTTTATTTATTTTTGAGAGAGAGACAGAGAGAGACAGACCATGAGCGGGGGAGGGGCAGAGAGAGAGAGAGACACAGAATCTGAAGCAGGCTCCAGGCTCCATGCTGTCAGCATAGAGCTCAATGCTGGGCTTGAACTCACGAACTGTGAGATCATGACCTGAGCCAAAGCCTTCCAGGAAACCCCTAAGCCAATTTAAGAATCTCCTTCACAAGATTTTATATTCTTTTGGCAATACCATCTAGAGCTAGAAAGTATCACATATACATTAAATACATATACAAACAAAACTATATAAACATACAGACAGTTGCAAATAGAGACCTTGTCTCTTTCATTCTAAAATTGTTGCCATGAGTCAAGTAAACATACCAATAAAAACTCACTGGTTTATACAAAATAATTAGCTCTTGTGTTTGCGCCACTTTATATTTTTATCCCAAACTGTGTTTCTGACAGATGGAACAAGTTAAGGTTACCTGCTTAACTGATGGTTGATGCTTTTTACCAAGATTTATGGAGGAAAATTTTAAGATTTTTATTTTGCCCTACATATACTTTCTTTGGTGGTCCCTGAGTCTCTTGAGAGCCTTCAATGCAGGTGGGAGGACCCAAAATTCAAGTGACTATAAGAAACTGAGGGGCTGAGATAGGAAAGAGGAAGTCTCGCAGGGGTGGACAGAGAGATGGAGGAGGTAGGGGCTTGAAAGCAGTCATATCAATGGATTCAAAGATTGAAGGTAGTAAAAGGAAGAAGGAGAAACAGAAACAATGCTGAGAGAGAAGTCTTAGAGGAACCAGTTTGGGGAAGTCATTGAAGTTCCCAATTATCCTTAGTAAAATTATTCCAACAAGAAAGGAAGTAGAGAGCTAGTGCCATGGTAGTAGTCACAAGGGGTATGAGACAGGGGTTTCAGTCTACTGAGAACCTCCCTTGTTCTTAATTCATGGTCCATGCTAACAAAGAAGGCCGTGACTCTAACCCAGCTTCCATTTGCCTGGGACTCTAACATAGCTTCTAGAGTAGAGGCCTCCAAAAAAGTCAGAAATTTGCCACTCTAGAATCAGGGAGTAAATCCCTACTCAGGAAGATCCAAGAAGACATCCATCCAGAAAGATGCTTACTTAACAAGTACTTTTCAACCAAAGAATCCTGGAACTCTAACTTAGCCTCAGTGAGTATATGCAAAATCTTAAGAATCAAAATCAGTCCTTACCATCTTTTAACAGTCTGTCATCAGAGCACTGGCTCAGGAGTTGGACTCACCAGTGGATCCCTAATCAGTCAGGAGTGAAATAAAGTCTTCAAAAGTGCACACTTGGGATCCTGGATAAGAGGTTCCAGGTGTCCAATGATGAATTCAATCCTGTCCACGTCATGTCACCATAACTGTTAAAGAAAAAAATAATCAGACACTTATTAAAATGGCAAAGAAGACATTATTCAGGATAATTGCAATAAGAGTACTGTAGTAGGGAAGAGATTATAGCAAAGAGCAGGGAATTTATAGCCAATAGGCAGAGTGAGGGGGTCAGTGGATGGAAAATTACTAAGAGGAGATATCAAGGGTAAGGGGATTCTTACTAAACCAGCTTAATAGGATTCTTGCTAAACTGGGAGAGACAGGCCAAAGACAGAATGGGGCCAAGGTGGAGACCTAATAGAGAAGAGGACTCAGAGAAGCCTGACTAAACTATGGTCAAAGAGAGAGTCTGTCAAGTCCACCACTAATATACATACTTTTACTTACATGACCCAGATATGGAAAGGCAAGAATGGAAAGGAAGGAAGAAAAGAAGGGAGAAAAGGTTGTTTGCTTGCAGGAGAGAAATTCTGGAATAGCCAAAAGATATTGGGGGCCAAGTCTTTAAAAATAAGGAGGAGATCAAAATAAGTAATAGGGTTACAACTATAAAGCAATAAGCTGGTGTTTCTTGTGCTGTTTACAAATAAGATAACCAAACTTGTCCCATTTTGCCTGGCACTCTCTCAGTTTTAGGGCTGAAATCTTCCTCAGTTCCAGGTAACGCTGGAAAGTTAACCCAAGACTGTCTCAGTTTTAAAATTCAAAGTCCCACATCCTGGGAAACCCTTCACTCTCAAAGAAACCAAGATAGTTGATCACCCTGTGTGTAAAAAGAGCTCTGAAATTACTTTAAACAAGAAGTTCCAAAATCATTTTCAATCATGGCACATGACAAACAAGATGTTTGGCTTTCAATATAAGAAGTATTAAAAAAAAAAAAGCTTCATTCATTTAGTCAAATATTATGTAGGAAAATAAATATTCATGCTAACTCCTATTTAGTTAGAAGTATGTATACTTAGATTACTTTAATTCAAATAAAAGCCCGGGGCACCTGGGTGGCTTAGTAGATTAAGCATCTGACTCTTGATTTCGGCTCAGGTCATGATCCCACAGTTTGGTGAGTTTGAGCCCCATGTCAGGCCTACTTGGGATTGTCCCTCTCCCTCTGCCCCTTCCCTTTTCACACTGTCTCTATCTCTCTCAAAATAATAAATTAAAATTAAAAAAATAAATAAAAGCCCAAACACCTCTCCACAAAAGTTTGGCTGAAGAAATTAAGATAGGTGTGTACAATTGTGCATGTTTTGTTTTAAATTAATATATTTATGTTTTGTTGTAAAATTCTTACTAGAAAAAAGACATTCAAATTTGCTAATTGTTCACCTGTAAGCTACAGTAGCTGTAGTTGCTATGTGTGATATCTAAAGTGTATGTACGTGTGTGTGGTCTTCCACGGGGAAGCAAACTTCCTTACCCTCATTATCTCCAACCCCTGATTTATCTGTACTTTCATTCATTTTTCCAAAGGCTATGTTGTTCCTTTAGAAGGTTTTGGTGGGTGCGGGGTGCTAGAGATGGATAAAGAAGATTAGATGATAGCAAAATCTTGCTCAGAAAGCTCTGCTTTTGCTGTTCTGTTCTGATTAGTCAAATACACCTCAGGGTGACATTAGTTTATCCTTTCCAAATCTGTTTTACACATTTTCCTATTTATGTGAGGACCTTTCTCCCTAACAAGTGGGGACTGGGAAAGCTGGGAGGGGATGTGCTAGCTGGGACCCTGGGTCTGGTCTGAGGTTCACTGGAGCCAAAGGGGAAGAGATTGAAGAGGAAGCAACTTAGGGAGAGGCTGAATTAAAAACCACTTTTAATGCCAATGTACCTAAATATGAGAACAAACAAGAAAAAACATTGAAAAAAAGGATGTTAGAAACAGAGTACACAGGTAGAAACTAAAATACATTAAGGTATCTGCCTGGTAGCAGTGGACATTTTAACCAGAAATTGCTCTTCTACTTGGCACTCCACTAGACTGTGTTGTCCAGTGTGGGTGGCTAAAAAGACTCACATGTTCAGGGTTCTGGGTCTGAGTAAGGGAATTTCATGTGTTTGATTCTCTAACTTGCATCCCTTCTCATGAACAAAGTAGCGGAGCTGGCTGTGGTACTGCTGGGAATTCAGTCTTTCATCAGATTCTTGAGTTCTTCCAACTCAGTTGTCAGGGTAAACTGACAGAGTTCTGGGTTGGAAGCAGGGTCTCAGTGAGATGGACTGGTGGAGCTGGTGGAAGGAGACTTCATCTCCCCTTCTATTAAGAAAACAGCAACCAATTCCACATCATCACAGTTACCAATTTTTTGCCTCTTTCCTTTATAACAGAACTGTACTGGAGTGCAGGTTCTCTTAGACTTCACCACTTAAGCCCTGGAACCCCTCTAACCTATTCAAAGGCTTTGATCTTTCATCATACACTATCTAGCATTTCCACATTTCCTCTATTAGAACATTCCTATCTTCATATAAAAGTGCCAGAATAGGGGCGCCTGAATGGCTCAGTCAGTTAAGCATCCAACTTCAGCTCAGGTCATGATCTCATGGCTTGTGAGTTGGAGCCCTGCATCAGGCTCTGTGCTGACAGCTCTCAGCCTAGAGCCTGCTTTGCATTCTGTGTCTCCCTCTCTCTCTGCCCCTCCCCCACTCACACTGTCTCTCTCTCTCTCTCTCTCTCTCTCTCAACAATAAACAAACAAAATAAAAAAATGTTTTTAAATGTGAGAATAGCTTCCACCTTAAAATAAATCTATCCTCCCCTGAATCTATGCCCTTCTCCAACCACTTCCTCTTGCCACTCAGATCCACTTATATCACCATTCCTAAAATCAGTAGTCAATGCTCAATATCTCCACTTCTTCACCTCATAGTCTCTTTTCAATCTTCTCCAGTTGCTTTCTTCCCTACAACTCTACTGAAGCCCTTCTTCTCAGGATCACCAATGAGCTCCATCTTTCTCAATCCTCTGAACCTGTCCCAGTCCTTTTCTCACTGGATCTCTCAGCAGCATTTGACTCAGTAAACCACTTGGCTTCCGGGTCAACACACTGTCTCAGCCTTCCTCCTACATTCTTGCTTGGCATCTTCTTAGTCTACTGGCTCCTTCCCTTATTCTTGATTTTTAAATTCGTCTAAATCTCTTCTGTTCTTTAAATATACTCACTGACTTTGGAGGAGATCTTATCCAGCCCCATGGCTTTCATTTCTACCTCCCTCTCAATAATTCCCAGATCTATATATTCTCCAGCCCTGACATTTCCCTTGAGCTCCAGACTTAACAATCATATCATGCCACCTACTTGACATTTCCATTAGGTGTCTAATTAGAATTTCAAGTTGAACATTTTTTAAATAGAACTTGATCTTATCTCCCAAACCTGTTTCTCCCATAGTTTTCTCACTGTAGCTACTGGCTTTGCCATTCATGCATGTTATGGTCTGAATGTGTCCCCTCAAAACTCACATGTCAAATATTAACACCCCAAAGTGTTGCTATTGGTTGGTGGGGCCTTCAGAAAGTGCTTAAGAACAAGGCCCTCACCAGAAGGTGACCATGCTGGCACCATTATCTAGACTTCCCGCCTCCTGAGCTATGACCAATACATTCTTGTTGTATAAAGATACCCGGTCTGTGGTACTTTGTTATAGAAGCCTGAATGGACTAAGAAAATCCAGTACCTCAGAATGTAAACTTAAAGCCCATTCTTAACCATTTTATTTGTCTTACACCCACATATCATAAAAATCCAATTGTGTGAGCCACTATCTGTGCCTAATGGCTAGGGCTGGGTGTCCGCAGAATTCCCAGGTACATGATTTCCAGGATTGGTGCTATAGTCTTCACTCAGGGTTCTATGGTTTCCAGGATTTGGTATAAAATGGTAAACCTAAAGAGCTTGAAAAAGATGACACTATTGCAAATGAGTCCATGTACTCATCTTAGCCACTGTAGTCTCTATGACAAGTGATTTCTGTTCCCAAAGACGATGAGCAATGGAATTTTTCTAAAAGCCAAATTCCCAGAGAAGGAAACCCAAGGGGTGGAGGAGGCATCAGGGCTGGGTCCTCTTGGGATCTAATGTTTCCCATCTCAATGGTTGGAGATATTCATATGGATTGGGCTGAGTCAGGTGGGTTAGTGGAAGGTTGGAAGAATTAAACAAGTCTTATTGGAAAGTTGCATCTGCCTCTGAGAAGAAAAAAAAACAAAACTCCTTCCCTTTTGAAAGTGTCAGCTAGTCTAACAGCCAAGGAGAAGAAATGTGTAATGAATTTTATAATAAATTCCAGGAATTGCTAAATTATTTAATGAACCATGTGGTTTTTACTGTAGGACCATGAAAACTTGAAGCACAATGCAGATGTCTTGGCTGTACAGAATACAACCCAGATACTCCTCCATTTTCATGAATGTGTATTTTTTGGAGTTGGCCTGCAGGTGGAGATGTAGCCCACAGAGGGACTACACACTACCGTATAGACAAGAGACTGACAGGATGTTAGATCCAGATGAGTAATTAGGGTATTGCCCAAGTAGATCTTGCCTCCTTGATTCCAGATGTGATTCATTCAGCACTAGAAGATGACTAAGGCACTGGATAGGCAAAAACCATAATCTGACAGACTGTGTCTCTCCCATTGATCTCAAAGCTCTTAGACTAGTACACTGAAGTATCTAAAACCTCCTCCATGTCCAGGTAGGTGGCAAGAGAAAAACTGCCTTCTGGATAAGCTCCAATGAACTACCTATGGGAAGTTGCTAGTGTCTTTGAAGAAAGGACGTCTATCTATGAGTAAAGTGGCCAATTGTCTCATGAGGCTTGCTCCTAAGCTCAACAGAGCAGGTTAGCATCCCCCCCCCCACTTCCTGCCACATATTCCACTTCTGCTAAAGCTTGTGAATAGAATGCTACCCACAACTGGCTTGGCAGGAAGGCAGACATATTTGTAGAAGAGTCACAGATTCATTCACTCTGTACTTAGATGTATAAAGAAAATGCAGCTTCTTTATTTCTCCATAATACATGCTCATCCACAGGGAAGTGGGAAAAAGCACCCTAAATTTATCCCATTCAGTTCAATTTCTTAATTCAGTTTAATAATTCAGATAACCCCTTTATGTGAATTCTCTCTTCCATTTCTTTAAGTAAATGTTAAGTCTTTCAAATTTTCCCTTCATCTTTTTGTGTCCTTCAAGATAGCATCTGTGTAGATAGCAGCAGAGATAGCATTATCTGGATCTTCATTGGTGAATAGTGGAGGAGCTGGATTTTCTGTTCCCTGGACTGTTGACCACTAAAGCATAGTTTTTCCGACATGGCTTTCTGAGATGAAGTAATACCTATCTCTGAAACTTGCAGTTCTGGCCTTTTCGAAGTTCTGATTCAGCTACCTTTTGGTTTTGACCATAGCCCTCTGATGGACTTCTGTGTTCTCTGAACATGTGGAACTTGCTGGATCACTTGTATACCAGGTCATGTGGATCCAGGAGGGATGGCTCAAGCTCATCTATCACTTACCTCCCACTACATCTCCTCATCATCATTCCTTGCCAAGACTCTGGCCTTTGACCTTGCCTCTTCTTTGTCTTCCTTATTTCTTCCATAATCCCTTAGAACTGGAAGGTGCAGTATTTAGGCAATGCATTCGTCCAGGTAATATTTCCTTTGTAGACTATAAAAAAGAGCCTCATGGCTTAGCTTTCATAGGTAGAAAGGATATCTTCTCTATACTAAAGAAAAAAAACACTGAGATTTGAGTTCCCCCAACTACCTCTGGATAGGCCTTATTTATGAATTAAAAAGATCTTTTCTGGATAAAAAAAAGAGTTGATGCAAAATATAAATAAAGTATCAAAGGTCAGAAATTCTACTGCTACATTGTCCAGTATAATAGCTAGTAGTCGCATGTGGCTATTTAACTTTACATGTAAAACAATTAAAATTAATTAAAATTTAGAAATTCAGGTCCTCATACTAACCACATTTCAAGTTCTCAGAGGCCACATGTGGCTAATGGCCACTATATTGGACAGCAAAGATACAGAACATTAACATCATTGCAGACATCTATTCTCGAGTTGTATCCTTCTCCCTTTCTTGACACACTAAAACATCTTATTGAGAAGGAAGCTTCCCATAAGGTAAGTTTTGCAGGATATGGCACTACATCTAAAAAATATATTTTTAAACAATTACTCCTACTAGTTGTTGCCCTGGACAACAAGCTGGGTTAGTCAGTAAGTCCCACCCACTTCTCCAAGTATCAGTGTTGTTCTCTACTTCTCCTAAGGAGAGGGCATATAGTTTGTGGAACCTAATGTAAAATTAAAAATTTTTAAATTTTATTTAAAATTTAATTTAAAATGTCAAGATAGCAGTAGCAGAGTATTAATTAAAGTATAGGCTTTTCTGAGTGAGGGGCCAGAATAACTGCATAGGTTTCACATCCATAAAGCTGGCTTTGTTCCAAGATAATCATATCTGAAAAAGAAATCAAGACAACCCTGTGGTCTCACTGGGGAATTTGCTCATGAGTGGTAATGCCAAGGCCGAGCTCAGATGTTAACTCAGACAGCTGCCCAGGGAATGCCTGTGGCTGGAGGGAGCCACCTAGCCAAAAGGAAGCAACAGGAAACAAGGGCCCCAACATATTGTATTGGAAAGCCCAATGGTGGAAGGTCTGGGCATGTCCAGCTGGATATGTTTCCAACAAAGCCAGGGCCACGTGCAGCCAGGAAGATTGAGATTTGTCAGGGCCATCATTTTGAAAAGCAAAAGGCCACACATCCAGAAACTTCAGGTTTCCTACCTAGACTGTTGATGTATGGTATCCAGGAGCTTGTGCACAGGGGAAGTCTTCCCTGCCTCAATCCAAGAGACAAGGAGATTTGAGGAAAGGCCAGAACAACAGCTACTCGGAACTTCAAAATGCCAATGAGTAAGATGGGGAAAAAAATAATTTACTTATAAGCTGGCCAAACAGAAGCTGAGGAAAACAGATAAAAACAAAAAGATCCGAGGTGGAAGGTGAGACTTGGAACCTGTAAACAATCTGTAAGATAAGTAAATTAACTACCACAGCTTTCTAGAGTGTAGCAGATTGGTACCTACGTAGAAATGCTGGTTAAAATGCAGTAAAAGACCATTTTTTAAGAAATAGCTAAGCTGAAAAGGGAGAAAAAATGTTTCAGAATAAAAAGAGAAAACAAATTCATAGTGGGTTGAGTATGAGTTGACCCTCTGATTCACTTGATGGTCTAAATAGTTCTTGTTCAGGGTTTTCTTCAGGTGTCCTTGTCTGTCACATTGACCCCCCAGCCTTGGGCAAAGAAGTCCTGGCCCTGAGCCCAGCCCAGACTCTCAGCCACCTCTCTATTCAAGTTCAGAAGCTTCATAAAGAAATCTCTCTGAGCTCCCTGAAACAGATTCTGGGGACCCAAGTAATATCTTTGGAGGAAGATATTTTAAGTATGAAAATAGTAGAAAAGTCCAGCCTCCCAGCTTGGGAAAGTAGTATGGAAACTTGGGGTTTTGATTTCTCACATGGGGCCTTTTAATTCTAATCCTGACCCTAGGCAGATAGCAAAGTTCCAGTAGAGGAAAGAGGAAAATAAAATTTAAAACTAGATTAACCTAATAGAAATTTTAAAAGAATCAAAATTAACGGATGGTAAATAGAAAACAACATATATGGTAAAAATAAGTCCAAATAGAATAATAAAGTACATATAAATATTAATATATTGAACTTGCCTACTAAAAGACAGAAACTTTCAAAAAGGACTTTTAAAAATGCAACCATGTACTGCTTATTAAGAGATACACCAAAAACATGATGATGGTCATTATGTAAACGGATAACATGTACTTTTAAAAAAATTAATAGAAATTAAATATAGTAATATCAACTTTTTAGCTTTAAGACCAAAAAGGATCATTATATAAAGATACAAAGATAAACAGAATATTTCACATTTCATAATAGTCATTTGGAACCTCAAATGTCTGTGTGTGCATGTGTACATAAATCAATAATCATAGTTGTAGAAGATGTAAACAACATAAGTAGTCCTACATCCAAAATTTAAAATACACATTCTAGCACACAAAACACATATAAATATTTACTATAATATGTCAAAAACCAAATTTCACATGAATACCAATGACCCAAAGTCATATAAAACATGTTCTCTGATAATAGTGAGGTAAAATTAGAAATCAATATAATAGTTTCCTGCCCTATTCATGTTAGAAGGTTCTAAATAATTATTAAGCAGGTGAGAAAAATTAATGGAAATTACCAAATATTTAGCACTGCCCAGACAATGAAAACACTAGTACCAATCTGTGGTGTGCAATTTAACCAGTATTTAGTAGGAAATTTATAGAGTTTTAAATGCATTAATAGAACAGAAGGAAGCGTTTGCCTCAAAAGTCAATTAGAATAGAGAATGCAGAAGGAAAGAAAAATAACAAAAGGAGGAGAAACAGATGAAAGGGGAAAATCAACAAGGAGTCAAGACCTCCAAAAGCTAGTTTTTCCAAAGACTAATAAAATGGACAAACTTTAATTTTTTTGACAGAAAAAGAGGAAAAGTGAGGAAAAAGGGACATGATTACAAACAGAGTCAAAGTTTTTAAAAGCCCTAGAAAATACAATGAATACCATTACACAAATAAATTTGACAGTTTAATGAAATGGACAATTCTCTAGACATAGATAAATCACTGAAATCGACTTGAAAAAGAAACTGCAATCCATATAGTTATTTATACTCATTAAATAAATTGAATCTATAATTTTATTTTGTTTTTCAATTTTGTATAATGTTTATTTTTGAGAGGGAGACAGAGATAGAATGTGAGTGGGGGAGGGGCAGAGAGAGAGAGAGAGGGAGATACAGAATCTAAAACAGGCTCCAGGCTCTGAGGTGTCAGCACAGAGCCTGACGCAGGGCTCGAACTCAGGAAGGCAAGATCAAGACCTAGCCTGAAGTAGTACATTTAACAGAATGAGCCACCCAGGCGCCCCTGAATCTGTAATTTTAAAAAATTGTACCCATTAAGATATGTCTCTTCAGGCAAGAGAAATAAAAGCAAAAATTAACTACCAGAATTACTCCAAAATAAAGGAAACCATCAACAAAAGGTTAACGTACTGAATGGGAGAAGATATTTGCAAATGATATAGCTGATAAGGGGTTAATATCCAAAACATTAAGAGCTTATAAAATTCAGCACCAAAAAATATAATAATCTGATTAAAAAATGGGCAGAAGACCTGGACATACATTTCTCTAAAGAATACATACATTGGGCCAATAGACACATGAAAAGATGCTCAACATCATTCATTATCAGGGGGAAATACAAATCAAAGCCACAATGAGAAATCACCTTATACCTGTCAGAATGGCTGAAATCCAAAACACAAGAAACAACAAGTATTAACAAGGATGTTGAGAAAAAGGAACCATTGTAAACTATTGGTGGGAATGCAAATTGGTATAGCCATTGTCAAAAATAGTATGGAGGTTCCTCAAAACAGTTAATACCATATGATCCAGTAATTCCACTACTGAGTATTTATCCAAAGAAAATGAAAATATTAACTCACCCCCATGTTCACTGAAGCATTATTTACAATAGCCAAGATATGGAAGCAAGCCAAGTGTCCATCGATAGATCAGTGGATAAAGAAGATGGGGTATATGTATACAATGAAATGTTACTCACCTATAAAGAAGAATGACATCATACCATTTGCAACAACATGGATGGACCTAGAGACTATTATGCTAAGTGAAGTAAGTCAGATAAAGACAAATAGCATATGATTTCACTTATATGTGGAATATAAGAAACAAAACAAAGGAATAAACAAACAAACAAAAGCAGAAACAGATCCATAAATACAAAGAGAACACAAAGAATACAATACAAAGAGAGCAAACTGATGGTTGCCAGAGGGGAGGGGAGATAGGAAGAGAGACAAAATGAGTGAAGGAGACTGGGAGATACAGGCTTCCAGTTATGGAATGAATAAGTCACCAGGATGAAAGGTACAGCATACGGAATATAGTCACAGGTATTGTAATAGTGTTGTATGGTAACAGACGGTAGTTATATGAGGTGAGCATAGCATAACAAATAAATTTGCTGAATCATTATTTTGTACGCCTGAAATGAGTGTAACACTTATGTCAACTATACTTCAATTAAAAAAAATTATACCATTAAAAAAGCACATGCCAACCAAGTACTTACCCACACAGGTGAGTTTAACCACATGTTCAAAATGTATTTCCTTTATTAGACAGACTCTTTCCATGAAGAGATAGAAGAGATCATTCCTTCATATTATGGCTTAAGTATATTTTGGATATCCAAAGTGCACAAAGACAATATGAGAAAAGAAAATATTTAAATATTTAAATATTCTCCTTTTGAACACAAGTATTTTAAAATATTACCTAACCGATATAACACATCACAATAGATAAGGTACAAAGCAAATATAATAAGATGTTAATTGTAGAATTTGAGTGGTCAATGTATGGGAGTTCACTGTGCAGGCCAACTTTTTTAGTTTAAAATTTTTCATCTGAAAACCTTAGGAAAACTAAGAAATAAAATCTTTGTACATCTGCAACCTCTAAAAGCATATCATAACAGAACCCCAAGGATGACTGAAAAATCCATCAATGTAATTCATCTCATGAATACAGATGAGCAATCTATAAAAGTATAACTTGTAAAAAAAGAAAAACCATTGGCAAACTGAGAATGGACTACAACCCCATTTTCCTGATGAAGAGTGTTGTAGGACTGGGCTTGACCATTAGTGGCAGAAAATTCCAGACTATATAGAATTTTATTTATCTCTCACGTAAGACTGCTTAGATAGCCCAGAGCCAAGTTCCATCCATCCTTTTATTATGTCCAATATATTGCTCCAAATCCAGTCATCATGTCTGCATTCTAGGCCGCAGGAAAGAGAAAAGTAAGAGTGCCTAAAAAGGGATACCCTTTCCCTTTAGGATTACTGAAATTTGCACATATGACTTCCATTTACATTCCCATGGCAGAAACTAAGTTATGCGCCTTCACGTAGCTGAAGGTGGCTGGGCAATGCAGGCTTCAGAAAAAAATTTAAAGATTCTACTTAAGGAAAAAGAGAGAACCAAATCTGGGGGAGCTGGCAGCCAAATCCACATGTATCTATCAGAAACCCCTAGAAAACATGATATTTAGCGGTTAAACATTAGAATTGTACTCTTTAGAGTCAGGTACAAGACAAGGGTACCAGTGATATCACAGCTTCTCTTAAACATTGTAAGGAGTCCTAGCCAATGTGATACTTTAAAAAAAAATTAGAAGGAAAGAAAATTTTTCTTATTTGCAGACCATAGGATTATTTACATAGAGAATTTGCAAGAGAAATCTATAGGTAAATAAGTCAAACAAATGGAGACCTAAGCATAATACATGTTCAGAGTGTAACAGAAAAAATTATATATATTTATATAAAATCTCTCATTTACAGTAGATACCTAGGAAAAAATCTAATGAAATGTACGCAAGACCTATTTGGTAAAATTATAAAACATTTAAACAAAAGATGCACCGGATAAATGATAAGACGCTGAAGGACTGAAAGATATAATTGTGTAAATCCAGTAGCTTTCCCCATGAGTTTATAATACATCTATGAATCCTTATAATTCCAATCAGAATCCCAAGACTCCTCATGGAATTTAATAGTCCTACCCTAAAATTCATGTGGAAGATAAGAGACAAAAGCAGCAAGGAAATTTTTGAAAAAGAAAACTATGGAATGGAGATTTGCCCTACTAGGCTAACTATTTAAATAGTGTGGTATTAGGTCAAGGATATAAAATAAGGCCAGAGGAGCATAATAAACAAAATAAGTCAATACTGACCAATACATACATGGAAACTTGGCATGGGACAGAGATGGCTTTACATGTCAGCAGGGAGTAGTGACCACGAGACACATGGTGCCAAGTGAACCCCTCACAGCCAGCACATATACTGGGGGAAGGCAGGCATTTAGATCTCTACTTTATGCCATACAAAAATACAGCCCACGTGGATTAAGATTTTAAATGTATGCGGGAAATCTTAAAAGTTAAGAAAAAGTTTAAGAAGATATCTTTGTTACATTTCTTTAGGTTTCCTAAACAAAACAACAAAAGCAAAAATGAAAACAATGAAAATTTGAATGTATTAAAATATAAAAATTGCATTAGGCAAAAGACACCATATATAGTAAAAATGCAAGCCACAGAGTGAGAGAAGTTATTTATAATACACATTATGGGGTATTAGTATTTAGAATATAAAATAATCCCTATAAATAAATAAGGAAAAACAAATAATCTGGAGGAAAAATTGTCAAAGGGTTCAATCATTAATTATTAGAGGGAAACTAGCCAAAAGAAGTAAGAAAAGATACCTTCAGAAATAAATGCAAATTAAAACCATGATGAGGTACTATTTCATCCCTATTAGCTTGGCAACATTTTACAAGTCTGAGAAGTCCAAGTGTTGGTAAGAATGTAGCAACCAAAAGGAAGGAAGGAAGGAAGGAACGAAGGAAGGAAGGAAGGAAGGAAGGAAGGAAGGAAGGAAGGAAGGAAGGAAGGAAGGAACGAAGGAAGGAAGGAAGGAACGAAGGAAGGAACGAAGGAAGGAAGGAACGAAGGAAGGAAGGAAGGAAGAAAAGGGGAAGAAAGAAAGAAAAAAAGAAAAAAGAAATTTTAAACATGACAGGTGTGAAAGTGTACTGTCAAAAGCCACATTGGAGAATAATTTTGCAATATCAGATGAAATTAGTATATACATGCTTTATAACCTAGGAATTCTCCTTGAGAGTATATATCCTAAAAAATTGACATACATGTGCCCAGGAAGACATGAAAGACAATGTTTATTATAGAATTGCATTGAACAGCAAACACCTGCCAACAAACTTAATGTTCTAAAATACAACTGTGGATAACTTGTGATGCCAGAGTCACATAATTAAATACTAAATACGTATGTACTAACTGTATAAAAACAAGGCAAGAAGGATACATGTTAATTTGGGGATAGTGATTATCTTCAGACTGAGAGCAACAGAATTGGGCAGTGAGGGCTGTGGTTAAACTGTATCTGTAATGTTGGGGTGCCTGGGTGGCTCAGTGAGTTGACCATCCAACTTCAAATTAGGCTTAAGTCATGATCTCAGAGTTTGTGAATTAAAGCCCCACAGTGGGCTGGCTGCTGTCAGCAAAGAGCCTGCTTCAGATCCTCTGTACCCCTCTCTCGGCCCCTCCCATGCTTTCTCTCCCCCTTTCTCAAAAATAAACATTTAAGAAGAAAAAATTATCCATAATATTAAAATAAAAACCCTAAAGCCATTATGGCAAGATGATAATATCGGTTAAATCTGTTAAAAACAATGAGTCTGGCCATGTGTCAGACTGAAAAGAAATGATTTCCAAGGTATATTGTTGAGGGGAAAAGGAAGCCAAGGAAGACTATAACAAATAGACTACCACTTGTGTAAAAACTAAAAAAAGAGGATCACTTGTGTTGAATATTTCTGAATGATACCAAATAAATTGACAGTGATGACCCTTAAAGGGGGAGGAGGCTGGGGTCTGGGGTTGGCAGTGAAAAAGAGATCTACTTTAGGTACCTTTTTCTACAACTGGGCTGCCTTTATCACTTGCATCTTTTCTCAAAAGTAAAACATAATGCAAAAACATCTTTAATTAAAACTATTTCTACCCCAACAATGCATTTAGGGCCAAAATTATTGTTTTGAAGAATTGCATAAAAATATAAGTACATCTTTATGTCTACCATCTTCCCAAATGACTGATTTTTCCAAAGAGTTCTTGATAATAAGTTCCTTATGATCAGCCACACAGAAATATATACCCTGCCTGCTGCATCTGCTTTAACTGTGCATCTATTTATATGGTATGACAGATACTTTCCCTAATAAATCTTACCATTTCCCCGGCTAAGGATCTGAGTGCTGACTAAATGGCTGATGACACATGAGAATTATTTCTACATTTTCCGCACACAGTAAGACAAATCAACACAATGCCCAGTTCTTCTGTTATAAACACTAACAGCTTTGGGGCATGTCAGAAAGGGTGGGGGGCATACGATGAAACCATGGTTTCTGGACTTTCCTATGAGGGACAGCCTGAGGCAATCTGAGAGCAAAGGCAGCATTTGGAGTTCCTAACCCCACATGTTTTATTTCCATGAGCTAATTTACAGTGAAGAGAGCTCCAACACTGCCATCTAGAACTCAACTGCTTCAAACAGTACACTTCTCTCTTATATTTTGCTTTGAGTTGGTTAAGCATTAGGTTGTTCAAAGGCCAATTACACAAGCAGAGTAGTGACTTTCAAACCTTTTATGGTAGGACTACGTTAGGAAACAAAACTGATTTTCGCTGCCTTCTGTTACCCCAAGCTAGACCCCCAGGGCCCCAGGCCCCCGTGGTGTAAAATGCAAGGTTCCAGTTTAGGCCACTTTACAGGTATCAAGGAGGCAGGAGAGAGACTCAGGATGATAGGGGAAAAGAGGAAAGAGGCTCATAGTCATCTCTTTTCCATGTCTTTCATTTCACAACTTCTTCCTTCCCACGCCTGCTGGTGTGCTCCCTCGCCTTGTTCCAGAGCCAAAAGACAGGTCAACCTCACTGCTTCTTATCCAAGTTGGCAGAGGTTGTGGCAGCAGGATAGTAACTCTGCCCGATGTTCTCAAGCTGCACTTGGGACTTGTCCAACAGCAAAGTCACTCAGTAAACAGTTCTCTGTTTTCTCTTTTCCTTGAGTTGGCTGGAATATTTAGGACATAGTACCACCCACTCTTTAATTCAAGACAAGCCCACAGACCAGGAACTTCACAGATTATCCTATCTTTCTTTAAATGTAATCTGTTGTCAAGTTAGCTAACATAGAGACTATACAGCTTGCTCCTGGCTTCAGGAGTAGATTCCCATGATTCGTCACTTACATTCAATACTCAGTGCTTATCCCAACAAGTGCCCTTCTCAATGCCCATCACCCACTTCCCCTCCCCTCCCCCAAGGCCCCTCCATAAACCCTCAGTTTGTTTTCTGTATTTAAGAGTCTCTCATGGATTGATTCCTTCTCACTTTGTAACTATTTTTTTCCTTTCCCTTCCCCCATGGTCTTCTGTTAAGTTTCTCAAATTCCACATATGAGTGAGAACACATGAAATATATCTTTCTCTGACTTATTCTGTTTAGCATAATATCCTCCAATTCCATCCAAGTTGTTGCAAATGGCAAGATTTCATTCATTTTCATTGCTGAGTATTATTCCATCATGTATGTGTATATACATATACCACATCTTCTTTTTGTGTGTATGTGGTATCTGGCATTTTTTAAAATATAGCTTATTACCAAGTTGGTTTCCATATAACACCCAGTACTCTTCCCGACAAGTGCCCCTTTCCATGACCATCACTCCCCATTCCCTTCCCCCCTCCATCTTCAGCCCTTAGTTTGTGCTCAGCATTCAAAAGTCTCTCATG
>NC_043708.1:95051489-95166672 GCF_006229205.1 Suricata suricatta
TATATATATATATATACCGCATCTTCTTGATCCATTAATCACTTGATAGACATTTAGGCTCTTTCCATGATTTAGCTATTGTTGAAAGTGTCGCTATGAACATTGGGGTACATGTGTCCCTATGTATCAGCATTTCTGTATCCCTTGGGTAGATCCCCAGCAGTGCTATTGCTGGGTCATAGGGGAGTTCTATGGTTAATTTTTTGAGAAACCTCCACACTGTTTTCCAGAATTGCTGTATCAGTTTACATTCTCACCAACAGTGTAGGAGGGTGCCTGTTTCTCCACATCCTTGCCAGCATCTATAATCTCTTGATTTGTTCATTTTAGCCACTCTGACCGGCATGAGGTGGTATCTCAGTGTGGTTTTGATTTGTATTTCCCTGATGATGAGTGATGCTGAGCATCATTTCATGTGCCTGTTGGCCAACTGGATGTCCTCTTTGGAGAAGTGTCTGTTCAAGTCTTCTGCCCATTTCTTCACTGGATTATTTGTTTTTTGGGTGTGGAATTTGGTAAGTTCCTTGTAGATTTTGGATACTAGCCCTTTATCCAATATGCCATTTGCCACTATCTTTTCCCATTCTGTTGGTTGCCTACTAGTTTTTTTGATTGTTTCCTTTGCAGTGCAGAAGTTTTTTATCTTGATGAGGTCCCAATAGTTAATTTTTGCTCTTGATTCCCTTGCATTTGGGGATGTGTCAAGTAGGAAACTGCTGTGATTGAGATCAAAGAGGCTATTACCTGCTTTCGCCTGTAGGAATTTGATGGTTTCCTGTCTCACATTTGGGTCCTTTATCCATTTTGAGTTTACTCTTGTTAATGGTGTAAAAAAGTGGTCTAGTTTCATTCTTCTGCATGTTACTGTCCAGCTCTCCCAGCACCATCTGTTAAAGAGGTTGTCTTTTTTCCAGTCTTTCACTGGGTACAGAATATGATCTACAAAATCATTGATAGACTACATTATTTTAATTCCAATTAATTATTTTAATTATAGGTGTCATTTCCAAGATCTGCTTTTTTGTTCTTTTTCATTGCTGAGTAGTATTCCATTGTATATGAATATATACATATACCACATCTTGTTTGTTTAGGAAAACCTTCAAGAAAGATGTTGGCCTAGAGCTGAGTTTTTTTATTTTTATTTATTTTTATATTTTTTTTGTTTTATTTATTTTTGATACTGAGAGAGACAGAGCATGAGAGGGGGAGGGGCAGAGAGAGAAGGAGACACAGAACTGGAAGCAGGCTCCAGGCTCTGAGCTAGCTGTCAGCACAGAGCCCGATGCGGGGCTAGAACCCACGACCGTGAGATCTGACCTGAGCCGAAGCCGGAGGCTTAACCGACTGAGCCACCCAGGCACCCCATAGAGCTGAGTTTTTAAGGAAAGGTGGAAGGTTGTGGAGGGTTTTTGAGGTGTGACATAATAGTCAGGACTTCAGAGGCTGGTCTCAGCAGAGCAGACTGTGGGACTGTCAAAGACTTGTCTTATAAAGCATCTCTAAAACCCAGCAAACAGGTAAATAAACAAGCAAAACTAAGGGGCAATAATAAATTAATAAATTAGCTAAGAATTAGTTATTTTGCTAAATATAGACTCTCAGAGATCAAAGGAACCTCATGAATTATGTTATCCACCTCCTGCCTTCATTTTACAGATGAGAACATGGAATTAGAGAAGTGAAGTGATTTCCTCCTATCAGGTAACAAATTAGTCCAAAGCAGAAATTCAACTCCAGAGCTTCTGATTCCCAACACATCACACTCCACTTCAAACTACCAGACTATTATGCTCAGATGTCTCTAGGCCAGTTGGGACCAGGACATAACCTGGTTGGGACCAGTAACAATGTAAATGCCAAAAGAGGACTGTAGGATAGATAAAGCTCATTTTCTACACAGATACTTGGGACATTTCTAAATTTTTCTTTTCTCCAACTGCAGTACTTTTTGCATCATGTTTCATCTCCTTTGCTTCACATTCAAAGTCTTCCATAATATGGCCGTGCTGGCCTTTCTGACCTTATTACCTAACACTCTCCACTTTACAGCCTCTACTCTAGGCAGATATGATCATCCACAGTCCTTAGCTTTCACCTGGCTCATTCTACCCTCTTGGGTATTGCTCTTGTCATCTCCCCCTTCTCTAACAATTTTTACCCTGTCAACATGGACATAAAACATGGGGTTCATCTAGCTACTTCAGCTACTTCAAGTCTTCTCTACACTCTTATTATTTCAATGCAACCCAATTCATTTCGATAAAATTTTACAGAGGACCTGTTGTGTGCCAGAATCTTACTAGGCACTCGGGAGTCCAAACTAAGTAAGGAATTGGTGCTGCCCACTAGAAGGAGAATGCAGGAAGACATGAAAGCAAATCACCACCACCCAGAATCATAAGAGCATGTACAAAGGCAGAGCACAATCTATAAGATGGAAAGGAAGATTTCATTGAAAGAGTGATGTCTGAGCTAGGTTAGTGAATGAGTAGGAGTTTGTCAAGGGCTAAATTGAGGGAAAGGGAAGGGAAAGACTGGTATATGTGGAGAAGACTACATGTGAAAGCAGCATTTGCTACCATTTTGTTTTGTTTTGGACTGGTTTAGTTTTGTTTACTAAACCAGGTTTGGATTTGATACCAGGATTTGGCTTGCTTTCAAAATAGTGTCCAAATAGAAGAGCAAGAGGAGATAAAGTAATAGAGCTGGTCAAGGACTCATCACCAGGCCACAGAGGCTGGGCTGATCCTACAGATAAAGACATTCTAAGTGTCACTAGGGTGGATGGTTCAGAGGAATGTAGACCCTACTTTATATTCAAGTAATCAAGTAAAACTAAATGAAGGAAAGTTCTGTAGACAGACCCTGAATAGGTAAAATTTCAACAGACTGAAATGGAGAGGAATTCATTACACCAATAGTGGAAACAGCAAAGCTGCCATTTAATTATTACCTTATTGTTCTAAGTATGGTAATTTTTTCTCCTGAGACAGATCACCTAAAATCTTCAAGGACAGGAATTATTTTTCAAGTTCCCTTTAAATAGCTCCAAATACCTAAGACATTTCTGGATACACAGTGGGTGTTTGGTCAATTATCAATGACCTTTGGGATATGGCAAGAAAAGAAAAAACCCAAAGAGAAAAAGAAAACCTCTTATATTTGTTCATGACAGAAGCTTGTGTTTACTCCTAAATCTGTTGCAAGGAATAAAAATTCATAAGTTTTCAAAATCCATAATTTGAAGTGAAGATGGTGTGTATAATTGGAAGCTTATGGTTGTCTAATAAAGGACAGAAGATTCCAATTAAAGCCAAAATTCCTTCTCTAAGCAGCCTTCTCACTGTGTGGGCATCCCAACTGCTAAGTTTGTTTAATAGATCAAATTAAATGGATGACTGCTTTTGAAGGGCATCTTAGGGACTTGGGAGTTTGCTTTGGTGCATGTGTCCCTAAGCTCACAACACAGAAGTATTGTTTTAATATCAGAAAGTCAAACCACTTTTAGATATTGGGGAGAGTGATAATATGGTATAAACACTTCATGAAGGACTATATATACATGTTATTTATTTTTTCTTTAAAGAAAAAAAAAGTGGCAATAGTTTCACCAATTCTCTTCATTTGCTCCAAATCTGATCAGGTTGTGAAAATATCCTGCCAAATATTTGTTTAGGTGTCATTTTTGTTCCATAAAAATAAATGTTCTTTTTATGGGTTCAATAGTGCTCATATCGCATTACATATATTATTTTAACTCATAAGTAGTGAGATGCATGGGATGTGGGGATGACATCAAAATGGTTAACAATGAGGGCACCTGGGTGGCTTAGTCTGTTGAGCATCTGACTTCAGGTCAGATCATGATCTCACTCACATTCATGAGTTTGAGCGCTGCACTGGGCTCTGAGCTGACAGCTCAGAGCCTGGAGCCTGCTTTGGATTCTGTATCTCCCTCTCTCTCTGCTCATTCCCTACTCACACTCTGTGTTCTTTCTGTCTCTCAAAAGAATAAAATGTTAAAAAAAAAAGTTAACAATGGTACAATATGTACACCAGCCATTAAGAATGGACACCTGAGAAATCTGGACAGATGCCAGTTGGTTCATCAGACCTGCATATACAAGCTCCATTTCCATTATGGGACTCCACCTTCCCTTGACCACAAGGCTGGGACATATGATCCAGATTTAGCCAGCCAAAATATGCCATTCTTTCACCACGTTAATTGAGAAATAGGTACATGTCCCAGTTTAAGCCAGATAGAGTCCTCCCCAGCACTTTTCCTCTGGAGTTAACTGGGATGATTTCCTCTACTTTGTAGATTGCTAAACCTGAAGAATGTGAGCCTAGGACAACTGGAGGCCATATTGCCTTTAGACAGGAGAAATCCTACTTAGGAATGAAGCCAAGAAGAAATGAATGAACCTGAGAGAGGAATAGAGAGTCAGAGTCCTGACAACATTACTTGAACCTCTGGAATCAGCCATGCCTACAGCCAGGTGCAATCTCCTGGACTTCTCATTAATTCAAAGAAATATTTTCTCTTCTTTTTTCTTCATTCCTTCCTTCCCTCCCTCCCTACTTCCTTCCTTCCTTTCTCCCTCTCTCTCTTCCCCTCTTTTTCTTCTTCTTCTCCTCCGTCTCCTTCTCCTTCTTCTCTTTCTTCTTCATCTTCCTCTCCTCCCCCTACTTCTTCTTGTCCTTCCTCCTCCTCCTCCTCCTCCTTCATCAACTAAATTGAATTGAATTTCAGTCCCCTGCATTTAAATAAGTACCAATGAATAATAATGCCCACATAACATAATTCTATACAATTTCCATTACACAATGTTGTTGAAATCTTGGACTTAATTGAAAACTCTTCTTTTTATTAGATTGTCCTAAGGCTTCAAATCAATACAACTAGAAGTCATCATGGGTCCTTAATCAGGGGAATAACAAAATAAAGATGGTGCTTTAGGAAAGTTTGCCTGGCAAGAAATGTGTGGAAATAATTAAAACATATGCTCATACATACATTCATAAATATATATATTGATTTTCAATATATATTCAATCAATATATATATATATTTCCTTAATTTTCAGAGATGCCAGGTGCCACTTCTTTTTGTGTTAACATAACTGAAAAGAACTGTTATTAGCAGTACTTTAAGAATGCTTAGAAATTATTATACACTCTGCCTTGAATTATTTGGGACACTGAATCATAGATTTAAATCATTTATTTATCCTATAAGACAATATTAGCAAGTTGCTATGTGCAAGTTACTGTTATAGGCACTAGGGAAAGAAAGATGAATTAGACAATTTCTCTGCCCTCCAGGAATTCACATTCTGGTGAGAGAAGCAGAAGTATGAATAGATAAATAGTGTAAGAGTTGGCAGGACTGGACCACTTCTTCTACTGGAAGTCTACTCTTCACAGGCATTATTAGCTGAGGGCCAAATGCCTGGAGTACAGTAGGTACACATAGCTCCATAAAAGCAGCTCCTGAGTATTCCAGACCAAGCAGCTCAGGGAATCTTGTAGTTCTTGGTTTTCAGGCACAACTGAGATTGCTTCTGTCTTTTTTATGTAAAGAACTTTCTTGCAGGAAAAATAGAGTTAGGTATTCCATGGTTGTTGAATGTGGTCTTGAATCTCCTTACAAGGCCAGATATGATATCTGGGAAGTTATTTTGGCTGATTCATACTGCAATTTGTAAACTAAATTTAAATTTTAAAAAAAGTTTAATTATAAACAAAATTCTTGAGAGCATCTTTAGAGGTGCTCCACTAAAATTTATATTTTCAATCATTATCAAGCCTGTGTTTATTTGGAGCCACTCCTTCCTTAAAGATGCAGACTAGTTAGACCTTTAGAGTTAGAATTTACAAGAAATTCCTCCAGTGGAGACAGACTGTAAATGACTCTTAAATACAGAGAACAAACTGAAGGTTGCTAGCAGGGTGTTGGATGGGAGGAAGGGCTAAAGAGGTGAAGAGCATTAGGGAGGACACTGGTTGGGATGAGCACTTGCTGTTGTTACATGTAAGTGATGAATCACTAATTCTATTCCTGAAAAAAAATATATATATATATGTTTGATTTAAAAAAAAAGAAGGGTGCCTGGGTGGCTCAGTCAGTTAAGCCTCCAACTTCAGCTCAGGTCATGATCTCACAGTTTATGAGTTTGAGCCCCATGTTGGGCTCTGTGCTATAATGACAGCTCAGAGCCTTAAGTCTGTTTCAGATTCTGTGTCTCCCTCTCTCTCTGCCCCTCCCCTACTCTCTCTCTCAGGATATAAATAAACATTTTAAAAATTAAAAAAAAAAGAAATTTCTCCAGTCTTTCTCATTTTCCTCAATTCCTCACTGA
This sequence comes from Suricata suricatta, assembly GCF_006229205.1. Classification (NCBI taxonomy): domain Eukaryota; kingdom Metazoa; phylum Chordata; class Mammalia; order Carnivora; family Herpestidae; genus Suricata; species Suricata suricatta. Next base: position 95,057,859 of record NC_043708.1, read on the forward strand.
AATTTCACAATAACTTAACACATAGTTGGAATTCACTTAAAAATTCCTCGGAACTAAAAGACAAAAAGACACTGACAACAATTTATTTTCACCTTTTTTTCTTATTCTAGTTCCTATATCATTCTATGAGTGTTGTTTGCTTCAGTGGATGGCTGGTGTGCTTGAAGAGAAGAAAAACAAGAAGTCTTTCCTTCCTTTTTTCTTCCTATTTTAACTGGCTTTTTAATTCTCCATGCAGATTTTTAAACTAAATGTAGTCTAAAAAGGCCTGGTGTTTGGTTCCAAAGTAACTCTTAAAAGGGGAAAATATTTATTGTGTTAGATTTCCTATTAGAAAGGACTTAGTGCCTGACTTCTAAATTAAGTGATCTGGGGACTTAAAAGGTCTTTAGAAATTACCTAGTCCATGTTGGAAAAACCAGACAGCTACATGCAAAAGAATGAAACTGGACCACTTTCTCACACCACACACAAAAATAAACTCAAAATGCATTAAAGACTTAAATATAACACCTGAACCCATAAAACTCCTAGAAGAAAACATAGGCAGTAAGCTCTTTGATATTGGCCTATGCAATATATTTTTTGATATGTCTCCTTAGGCAAGGGTAACAAAGCAAAAATAAACAAATGGGACTATATTAAACTAAAAAGCTTATGAACAGCAAAGAAAACCATCAAAAAAATAGAAAGGCAACCTACTAAATGGGAGAAGATACTTGGAAACAATATATCCAATTAGGGGTTGATATCCAAAATATATAAAGAACTGATACAACTCAATACCTAAAAAACCCCAATAATCTGATTAATATAAAGGCAAAGGACCTAAACAGACATTTGTCCAAAGAAGAAATATAGGTGACAAATGGACACATGAAAATTTGCTCAACATCACTCATCATCAGGGAAATGCAAATCAAATCTCAATGAGCTATCACTTCACACCTGTCAGAATGGCTATTCTCAAAAAGACAAGAAGTGTCGGTGAGGATGTGGAGAAAAGGGAACCCTTGTGCACTCTTAGTGTAGCCACTGTGGAAAATAGTATGAGGGTTCCTCAAAATTAAAGATAGATTTACTATACAATCCAGCAATTCCACTTCTGTATATTTATCCAAAGAAAACAAAAACACTAATTCAAAAAGATATGACCCCCTATGTTCACCAAAGCACTATTTATAATAGCCAAGATATGGAAGGAAACGAAGTGTCCACTGACAGATTAATGAATAAAGAAGAACTGATAATATATCTACAATGGAATATTACTCAGCCACTAAAAGAAAAAAACCCCTTTGTGACAATGTTAAACCTAGAGGATATTAGGCTAAGTGAAATAAGCCAGATAAAGACAAATACCAATGATTTCATTTATATGTGGAATCTAAGGAACAAAACAAATAAAACAGAATAGACTCACAGATGGAGAACAAACTGGTATTCGCCAGAGGGGAAAAGCGTAGGGAGATGGGTGAAATAGACAAAGGGGATTTAGAGGTATGAACTTCCAGTTATAAAGTAAATAAGTCAAAAGAATATGTGTGCAGTATATGGAATATAGTCAATAATGTTACAACTTTGTATAGTGATAGTTGGTAATTAGACCTAACCAAGTGACCACTTCAGAATGTAAAAAAATATAAAATCAATATGCTATACACCTGAAACTAATATTATATGCCAATTATAATTCAATAAAAAATAATTTTAACTAAAAAAAGAAGTCATAGGAGCACCTGGGTGGCTCAGTCCGTTAAGTGTCAAACTTTGGGTCAGGTCATGATCTCTTAAGCCGTGAGTTCGAGCCCTGTGCCAAGCTCTGTGCTGACAGCTCATAGCCTGGAGTCTGTTTCGGATTCTGTGCCTTCCTCTCCCTCTGCCCCTCTCCCGATTGCACTCTGTCTCTCTGTCTCTCTCTCTATCTAAAAAACAAATAAACATTAAAAAATTTTTAAAAAGAAGCTACATAGTCCAAATTCCCCATTCTACAAATATTCAGACATGTTAAATTATTTGCTTAATTCACAGAGCTAGTAAGTGACACAGCCAAAACTAGAACCCAGATCTCAGCAAGGTTGTCAACATTGTTGGTAACATTCCCAACTCATTTCTCATAATACTATTACAAATCTTCACCACTGTTTTCATGAATCTTCTACAACTATCTCCCCATCACTCTAGTCCTTACTTCACAGAAAACTGAAAACCACACAGCATGACTCCAGTTTCCACTTTTAAATTTATTAATAACTCATCTCAAATGAATATTATCATTACTCTTCAAGGGGAAATCCTGTCATATGTTATCTGTCTCACATTGAGTCCTATCTTTACTGAGATCCCATTTTGTCAATTATTTCTTCTGATATATGTGGGAATCCTTTCTCCACTAATTCCTTTTTAGCATATAAATATGCTTAAGGACTTGCATTTATAATGATGTTATGTCCCATTCCAGAAACATTCTTTCTTTCCTTTTCATCTTAACCAAGTTCGTTTTAAGAAACTATTCCAAAACTGTTCCTACATTGTCACTTCGTATTTACTCATTCAACTGAAAGTGTTTGGGGAAAAAGGCCACCTATGCTTTTTTAAGGACATTTCAATTCCTTCCTTTTGAGAACTCTCTTCTCTTCTGACCACCTTATTTGCATCTTAACATTGAGTTTGTAAGTTTTTCTCTTTCCCTTTAATTACTCATGCTTCCCCGCATTCCATTCTCAGCACCCTTTCTTTCCCATTTTGTACTTTCTCTGGACATGTCCCACTTATATCCATGGCTCAGCTCTGACACACCAATTTATATAATGTAAAAAATATTTGTCTTAAGTTTTCAAAGTTGACCAAAATTATTTTTATTATTATATTATTTACTTACTTATATAAGTGTAAATTCCTTATGCTTATTGTTCCTAACAAATTTACAACCAAAATCTTTATAAAACAAATTCAAATAAAGCTAAAAATCTAAAAAATCATAAGATGAAATAAACATTAATTTATTAAGACTGTTATGCTTTTTTCTTGAAACCAAATTGCCAATTCAGAATGTGAATGTGGGTCTGGCAGCTAATACATAGATCCTTTTTAATTTAAATAGAACTGTGTACCATGTGATGATTCAGTTCTCCCACCACTTTTCTCTATTCATACTACTATGAAACCTTCATTCATATGAGCAAGCACACAATGATATCATTTCATCTTCACTTGACCTGATTGCATCATTTACAAAGTAAGCCTGGCTCTGTGATACTTGGCACCCGCAAGATTATAAACATAAATATAAATGCAGACACTGAAATAAGTTGGCAATACTATTAATAAATTGGTCATCTGAATGATCCAGATTATTTTTGAAATGAAAGCATGGATATAAGCATTAGTATAAAAATCAATTTAGCAAAGAAATTAATCCCTGAAAATATATTTGCTGGATCCCTGGGCTCTGGAACCCCCCAATTTTATGAATCCCATATCTGTGTCAATAGCCCCAAGCCCTTTCCTAAGCCTCTGCCCTGTATTTGCAACTGTCTACTAAAAATTTCTCTACCTACATGACCTATAATCGCCTCAGATACAACATGTCCAAACTGAACTTGTTATCATTCCCCACGCACACACCCACCTTAACCTGTGTTCCCAATCTTAGTTAATGACATCATCATCTACCCAGTTACTTAAGCCAAAAACTTAAGTCTCATACTAGATTCCTTCCTCTGTCTCACCTCCTACCTCCAATTCTTACAGATACTACTTCCTAAACTTCCTTCAAATCAATGGCCATTTTTCCTTTGACCCAGAAATCCTATTCAAAAATATTCCAAGGAAGTAATCAAAATGTTAATAAAGCAACAAATAAACAAAGAGGAAAGATGTTCACCTCACTATACTTAGTAAAAAAAAAAAAAAAAACTAAAGATGAAATAATAAAGAAAATTAGCATGACAATTTAAGAGTAGGGGAAAGGTTAAGCTAAATATGATACAGGTTATCTTTATCCAGAAATATCATAAAATTCTAGTTCTTAGCAAGCTACCTCTCAAATTTATTTTTAAATGCCCAGGCAAAATATCTTAAAAATGCTAGTTAAATTTTTAAAAAACTTGTACATCCATTATTGATTTATCAAGAATATAAGAGAGAGCTTCAGAAGCTAAAAAAAAAAAAAAAGAACAAGGAGGGGATCATAAATCCAAAGAGATATGAAATATGAAGCCCACTCCTGTCTTGGGTATCTGCCAATCTTTGGTGGCCTAGAGTTTTAGTTTTAAAAGGCACTGAGCATGGCAGACAAGAGACAATATAGGCCCAAGGAAGGCAGGATGTTATACTGGACTTTGGACTTTGCAAAAAGCAAGGAATCCCAAAGAGCCATCTCCTCAGTGAGTAAACCAAAAAACAATCTATCCTACAAAGAAAGATGATAAGAAAAATTGTCTCCATCTTAGCCATAAATCAAGGCCAAAAGTAAGTCATTCTTGATAATTCAAGACTATAAGCCCACACTCAAGTGGGTTTAATGACAGGAATGACAGAATCTGAATGGTCCCAAAAACACAAACAGAAATATTCATCCAAATTAATCCTAGTGCAGAAACTAAAACAAATCTCTCAAGAAATTTAACTTCAATTTAGGCCTCAAAAAAATCCCATATATATAATTCAAGGAACATAAATCCATACTACAACATAATGAGACATGAAGAATAAGTTACTGTGAACAAGTGTCAGCATAAAAAAGTTTCAGGATAAGACTCACAAAAACTTCAGTTATAAAAATTACATATAACTATAAAGGGTATATATCTATACTGATACAAGATAAACATGTTTAACATAGTTAAAGAATAAAAGAACATAAAGCCAAAGAATGAGTTTATAAAACTTAGCTGAGGTATAAAAGAACAAATAAGAACTTCTAGAAATAAATGCAAAACACAATTACTGAATTTTTTTTTAAAAAGCCAGCCAAGGTTGTGGATTAAACAGCAGATTAGATAAAGCTGAAGAAATAATTAGCAAATTGAAAGCTGTATCTGAAGGAAATACAACACACACAAAAAAGAAATAAAATATATTTAATAAGTATGAGCAAATAGCACAGAGAAAATCTAACAAGTATATACTTACAATAGTGAAAGATAAATGGAATAATGAGGGAGAGCTAATAATATTTCTAAAATGATCAAATACATAAATTTTTATACTCAAGAAGCCTTATACGGGTGCCTGGGTGGCTCAGTCGGTTAAGCCTCCAACTTCGGCTCAGGTCAGATCTCACGTCCGTGGGTTGGAGCCCCGCGTCAGGCTCTGTGCTGACAGCTCAGAGCCTGGAGCCTGCTTCCAGTTCTGTGTCTCCTTCTCTCTCTGCCCCTCCCCCTCTCATGCTCTGTCTCTCTCTGTATCAAAAATAAATTAAAAAACATTAAAAAATGTAAAAAAAAGAAGCCTTATATATTGCAAACACAATTAAAAATTTTTCACAGAAACCTAGACATAAACCACCACTAGAAAACAGCTAATGTTGGACTCATTAATGAAAGACTGAAGGTTTTTCCTTTAAGACCAGGAACAAGACAAGAATGTTCACTTTCACCAGTGCTATTCCTCCCTTTACTAGAAATCCTAATGAAAACAATTAGGCAACAACAACAAAAAAGGCATGCAAAGTGGAAAGAGGAAGTAAAACTACTCCTATTCACAAATAACATGATCCTTTACATAGGAAATCACCTTAACAATCCATAAAAGAGGGATGCAACTCTTGATCTCTGCTCAGGTCTTGATCTTAGGGCCATGGGTTCAAGCCTCACGTTGGGCTCCATGCTGGGCTTGGAATCTACTTTAAAAAATCCATAAAAGAACTAATAGAGCTAGTAAACTAATTCGACAAGTTACAGAGTATAAGATTAACATTGAAAAATCAGTTGTGTTGCAGGGCAGCTGGGTGGTTGAGTTGGTCAAGAACCAACTCTTAAATTTCAGCTCAGGTCATGGTCTCACAGTTTGTGAATTCGACCCTCGCATCAGGCTTTGTGTGACAGTGCAGAGCCTGCTTGGAATTCTCTGTCTCCCTCTTTCTTGGCCCGTCCCCTACTTACTCTCTCTATCCCTGTCTCTCAAAATAAATAAACTTTTTTAAAAATCAGTTGTGTTGCTATATACCAGCAGTAAACAATCCAAAAAGGAAATTAAGAAAACAATTGCATTTATAATAGCATCCAAAAAATAAAAATACCTCAGAATACATTCAACCAAGGAGATTAAAGACTTGCACACTGATAAATATAAAAAATTGCTGAAAAATTAAAGAACTAAATAAATGGAAAGATACTCTGTGTTCTTGTATTAGAAAACAATATTGTAATACAGCAACACAATCCAAAGTGATCTACAGATTCATTGAAATTCCAAAGGCCTTTTTTGCAACAACAGAAAAGCCAATCCTCAAATTCATGTAAAATTATAAGAGGCTCTGAATAGCCAAAACAATCTTGAAAAAGAGGAACAAAAATGAGGTGTCATTCTTCCTGGTTACAAACTTACAACAAAGCTATAGTAATCAAAGCAAGGCTGTACAGGCATGAGAATAAACCGATCAACCAACAGAACAAAATTGAGATGGTAGAAATAAAGCTATATCTCTGTGACCAACTGATTTTCAACAAGGGTGCCAACACTATTCAATGGGGAAAGAACAGTTTTTTCAATGAATGGGAGTGGGACAAATGGATATCCATATATAAAAAAATGAAGTTGGACTCCTCCTACCTCATAGCACATAGAAAAATTAAGTCAAAATGAATCAAAAACCTAAATGTAAGTACTAAAACTATAAAGCTCTTTGAAGAAAACATAGAGATAAATCTTCATGTACTCAATGGATTCTTACATGTGCCATTAAAAGTATAAGCAACAGAAGAAAAAAATAGATAAACTTGACTTCATCAAAATTAAAAATGTTTGTATCCCAAAGAACATTACTAAGTAAAAATACAACCTAACAATGGAAAAATATTTGAAAATTATATCTAATAAGAATACAGTATCTCAAACATGTAAGAACTCTTACAACTCATAAACAAAAAGAAAAACAACCCAGTTTAGAAGTGCACAAAGGACTTCAATAGACATTTCTGTTAAAAAGAATATACAAATGGTAAACAAGCACATGAAAAAATGCTCTACATCATTAGTCACTAGGGAAATGCAAATTAAAACCACAATGAGATACCACTTCACACCTACTAGAATAGCTATAATAATAAAACAAAAACAGTAAATAACAAGTGTTGATGAGAATGTAGAAAAATTGGAATTCTTACATATTGCCAGTGAGAATGTAAAATGGTTCTGGAAGTAGTTTGGCAGTTCCTACAAAAGTTAAACATATAATTACCATATGACTCAGTAATTCCAGCCTGATGCATATATCCAAAAGAATTGAAAACAGGGATTCAAACAGATACTTGTATGCTGATGCTGATATTTATTACAGCATTATTCAGAAAAGTTGAAAGGTGGAAACAATCCAAATGTTCATCAACAGATGAATGGATAAATAAATACGATATATATATTATTCAGTCATAAAATTAAAAGAAGTGTTCATCAACAGATGAATGGATAAACAAATACGGTATATATATTATTCAGTCATAAAAATAAATGAAGTACTGATACATGCTACAATATTGTTGAACTTCAAAAATATTATGCCACGTAAAAGAAGTCAGACACAAAATGCCATATACTGCATGATCCCATTTTTATGAAATATCTATAAAAGGTAAATTCATAGAGATAAAAAGTAGTTTGGTGGTTCCAGAGCTAGAAGGAGGGAAAATTGGGGAGTGACTGCTCACTGGGTACAGAGTTTTCTTTTGGGATGATGAAATGTTTTGGAATTAGATAAAGGTGGTAGTTACACAACATTCTGAATATACTAAACGCCATTGAATTGTACACTCTAAAATCATTAATTTGGGGGCACCTTGGTGACTCAGTCAGATAAGCATCTGGCTTCAGCTCAGGTCATGATCTCACAGTTTGTAGATTCAAGCCTCGTGTCAGGCTCTGTGCTGACAGCTAGCTCAGAGCCTGGAGCCTGCTTCAGATTCTGTATCTCCTTCTCTCTCTGACCCTACCCTGCTCACACTGTCTCTCTCTGTCTCTCAAAAATAAATAAAAAACATAAAAAATCATTAATTTATGCTATGTGTTTCACTTCAATTTAAAAAAGACATAAATTCATACATATATAGAAATAGAGAAAGCAAAATGTGACAAAATGGTAACAGTTTGTGAATCTAAATAAAAGATGTATGAATGTTTGTTGAATTATTCTTTCAAATTTTATGTAAGAGTCTCTTCTTAAAATAAAATATTGGGAAAACAGAAAAAATAACTTAACTTCAAAATATAGAAAGCTAAAATTGACAAAATCACAAAGAGGAGCTGGCAAATCCACCATCAAAGTGAGAGATTTTAATAAACTCTCTTAATAATTGATAGAGTAAGCAGATCAAAAAATTGGTAAGGATAAGGAATATTTGAGGAGCGCCTAAGTGGCTCAGTCAGTTGAACATCTGACTTTGGATTTCAGCTCAGGTCATGATCTCACAGCTGTGAGACCGAATTCGTGGTCCAGCTTCATGCTGAGCCTGAAGCCTGCTTAAGATTCTCTCTCTCTCTTTCTCTCTCACTCCCTCTCCCTCTGCCCCTCTCCCCATCTCGTGCACTCTCTCTAAAAAAGATTTAAAAAAAGAATATTTGAACAAGTTTGATTTAATAGACATATAAAAAACATTGCATTCAATGTCTACAAAAATATAACGTTTTTGATACTAAGGAGTATTTATGAAAATTGACTGTGTATTAGGAGATAAAGCAAGTCTCAACAAATTTTAATGAATTAGTATCATCCTGACTACACATCCTGACTATGATGCTAATTATTATAAATAACAAAAAATGGTTTTAAAAATCTACATTTAAAAATTTCAAAATATTTCTAAATTATTCATGGAATAAAAAAATATTGTGAAAGAAAAATGGAACTAAATAATAATTGAAACAGTACACACCAAAACTTGCAGTACTAGAGTAAATATGTAGCCATATCTTAGAAAAAAGAAAAGCTGAAAATGAATGACATAAGCTAAAAACACTAATACATTATATAAAGGGCAACAGAAAAAAGATATTTAAAGTGACAAAATAATCTAAATTAATGGCAAGAGCCAAATTATGGAAAGAGCCTAAACGTCCATCAACTAATGAATGAATAAAAAGATATGGTTTGTATATACAATGGAATACTACATGGCAGTGAGAAAGAATGAAATCTGGCCATTTGCAGTAATGTGGATGGAACTCAAGGGTATTATGCTAAGTGAAATAAGTCAGAGAGAGAAAGATAGATACCATATGTTTTCACTCATATGTGGAACAGGAGAAACTTAACAGAGGACCATAACAGAGGGGAAGAAGAAAAAAATAGATTAAAAAAGGGAGGGAGGCAAATCATAAGAGTCTCTTAAATACTGAAAACAAACTGAGGGTTGATGGGGGTAGAGGAGAGGGGAAAGTGGGTGATGGGCATTGAAGAGGGTACTTTTTGGGATGAGCACTGGGTGTTGTATAGAAACCAATTTGACAATAAATTATATTAAAAAAGTGAAATCGAAAACAAATATATACAAAAGAGCATCAACAAAGAAAAAGGTTGCTTTTGAAAACAATATTAAAATTGTCAAACCTCTGGCAAGATTGGTCAGGAAAAAGGAAGACACAAGCAAAAGGATTATAAATTTAAGGGAAAATAATTACAGATGCAGCATAAATTTAAACATAAGAATATTAAGAAAGTATTTTCTTACTAAATTTGAGTGAAGTGGACAAGATTTTAGAAAACAGACTCAAGAAAAAATATAAAAATGTAAGTGATCTTAAAACCAATACAGAAATTCAATATCTTGAATATCTTAAATCTTTTCACAGACACACACACACACACAGACACACACACACACACACACAGACACACACGCCACCTTACATTACACATCAGGCCCAAATGGTTTTACCAACAAGTTCTACTGAGAAGAGTTAATTTCAATTTTAATCAAACTTTTCCAGAGAATACAAACAAAATAAGCAACTTTCAACTAAGTTATAATTATAGCAAAATTTTGATACCAGATTCAAGCAAGGGTATTACAAGAAAGAAAATTTCAGATCATTCATGAACATAGATGCTACAATCATAAATAAAGTATTAGCAACCTGGGGAGCCTGGATAGCTCTGTTGGTCGAGTATGAGACTCTTGATCTCAGGGTTGTGGGTTTGAGCCCTGTGTTAGGTGTAAAGATTACTTAAAAATAAAATCTTAAAATAAATAAATAATAAAGCATAATAAAATAAATAAATGATTAAAAAAAAGTATCTAAAGTCTTCCCCCCCCCATGGGAACAGATATAAGGGATTTTATTCTATCATCCCAAACCAGAATTTCTCTCCTTTGATTCCAAACACCTTCATTCCTCTCCTTAAAAAACTTCAATCAGGTAAGGTTTACTTAAGACACTCAAGGTGAACAAAGGTCAATCATAAATTCACCAGCTTTAAAAAATGTAAGTAGTTTCAGGCAAATGCAAGTGCAAAGGAACTGGAGCAAGAAAGAGCAGTTCCAATAAATGAATTTTTCCCAATACCTAGAGCACCATATAGAAAAAGAGTAACAGGAAATGACAGGGAAAACAGTTTAGTAGGAACTAGAGACAAAATGCTTTAAACAGCTATTTTTAAGTAATAGGTTTCAAAGGCAAGTTCTTTATCCTTAAAACACAGTTATTTAAGACAGGATACAATTACAAGTACTCCACTTTCCTTGAGATTAAATACAATGCAACATTAACGCTTCATGTATTGTTAAAATTCTTTTTTCTTAGTGATTTAGAGGGACAATTTCAAACTACTGTAAATATTTTATCAGTAATACCTGGCAGTTCCTAATCAATTGAGTATATTCTGTTGTACAATAAACCACCTCACATCTTTCAGCAAGAAAAAAACCACCAAATTTGAATAAAGACATTACCCAATGAATTAGGACACAATTAAAGTTTGCTTTAAATATTTCTTTGAGAGGGTGGACAACACATTTCTACTCAATTAAAAGAAACATTTTTATAGTCTTGAGGTCTTCCATTTTTTTACATATATCATGCTGTGAATTCATAGAGTATGGGTTCCAGCAGCTCAGGCTCCTTTCCATTGGTTCTGACAAAGTGTGCTTCCCCTGGTAGGGCAGCCTGGCACTTCAGTGGAACCCCAGTACCTTTCTCCTTGGCTTCCTTCTATTTCCGATCATCTTCCTTCACACCCTTCAGTAAGCTCTCTCGGCTACTTGAGTGCTCAATATGAACATTAATTCTCTTAGCAAGAATCTTGCCCTTACCTTGTTTGTTTATAAGAATGCAAACAGCATGCTGGGTAACATGATAGATTCTTCCAGTTTTGCCATAGTAACATTTGTGGAGCATTCCTTTTTGAACAGTGCCAATTCCCTGGATGTCCGCAATATCACCTTTCTTATAGATTCGCATGGATGTGGCCAAAGGAACAACTCCGTATTTTCTAAAAGGCCTAGAGAACATATAGCGAGTACCTCTCCTCTTTCCCTTTGTTTTGGTCATTTTGGCAAATTACTGGAAGTTGGCATCGGCCGAGAGAATCTTTTTTTAAAAGAGCAATTCATCACAAATAAGTCAGCTGTCTGGTCAAAACGGCATTGATTTGTAGTTGTTTTCTGATTTCCATGGTGTAAATACTTCAGTCTTGACTAATTTCAAGCTGCCAGAATGATTTCACTGAATTCAGAATTGGGGAGAGATGCTAACAAACAATTTTCACAAATTGCTATAAGATGGCTTCTGTATACCATTTACATGACTCACATACCATGAGACTGACTACCAATGGATAAAAATAATCAGACTGGAATAATAGGCTATCCAAAATTTTTAAATGACACTGAATCTCTACTTCATACCAAAAATCAATTCCAGATGGATTATGGACTTAAATATGAAATGCAAACTTTAATATTTTTAGAATATAGGAAAACATCTCTCTGGACTTAGAGTCAGAAATTATTTCTATAAGACATATAAATCACTGACAATAATGGGCAATATTTACGTTTTGTTATTAAAATTATGAAATTCGGTTCATCAAAATATACAAGCAAGAGAGTAAAAAAACTCACTATTGTGTGAAGTGTGAAAATTCTCATTTGGAGAAGATGTTTTCCCTATACAAGTACAATTGGATACCACTGTATTCTGCTTCCCTAGGGTCCTTGCCCTAGCTACTCTTCTTAGGTTTTATAGCTTGTCTCTCTCTTTCTCTCTCGGCTTTTTTCCACAACACTCCCCTATCTCTCTTCTTCATAGCCAAGTTTATTGAAAGAGTAATAAACATTTACCTTCTCCACTTACTTCTTAACCCAATTCTTTTTTTAATGTTAATTTGTTTTTGAGTGAGAAAGAGAGAAAACACAAGTAGGGGAGGGGCAGAGAGAAGGAGACACAGAATCTGAAGCAGGCTCCAGGTTCTAAGCTGTCAGCACAGAGTCCAAAGCGGGGCTCGAACCCACAAGCCGTGAAATCATGACCTGAACTAAAGATGGATGCTTAACCAACTCAGCCATGCAGGCACCCCTCAACCCAACTCTTAATTAAGTATTTCCTTCTCATTTCCAGTACACTCTGATTTCTTGGTTCACACAACTCTCTCTATGGTGACTTGATATTGTGAAATTCCATGAACACTTTTCAGTGTCCAACTAACTGGCCATTCCTCAGAAGCATTCAATAAATGTTGGCTACTCCCTTCTTGAAATCAGTTCCTCCCTTTACTTCTGCAACAGTACTCATCCTTATTTCTCACTCCTTCCTCTAAATACCCTCTGCAGGACTTCCACTCTTTTTGCTTCTTCCTACCTCCTACCAAATTTAACTAACTTTTAATAACATATAAAAAGGAATGTATAATCATTAAAACAGTTCTAGAACATTTAGGAAAATATAAAGGAGAGAATTAAAACTGTCAGTAATCCTAACAGCTAAAGATAATTATTATTATTGACATTTTGATTAGTATATATTTCCAGACTTTTTCTCATAATACACATTTATCTTTTTGAATGTTTATTTATTATACATTTATTTTCACAAAATGGTAACTACCATACATAATGGCCCTTTAACACTTAATATAATGTTCATTCTTTTATATCAGTATAGATTAATATTGCTACTTTAATTATCAATAGCCAATATTCATTAAGATTTTACTGAGGGTACTGTGGTAAACTCTTTACATACATTTAACCTTTACACTACAACCTTATAAGACAAAAGTTATACTATTATCCTTATGTTACAGATGAGAAAACTAAGGCTTTGAAAATTTCAGTAAATAGTCCATGGTCTAACAGTAGAGTAGCCCTAGTAAGAGTTACCCAAGATTTGAACCCAAGCTGTTTAACTCCAGATTTGGAACTCTTTTCATTATCATTAATGCTTTATAAGTCAGAGTAATTTCATTTGTAAGTAATGGGATGCCCCCAAAAGGAAATTAAATAGGTAAAAAGCCTTGAATTAGATAGTTTTAAAGCTAGGTATACCACTCAACAACACAAAGTTTTGGTCTGGAACTTCTATGATTCTCATAGCTTTCACTCAGAGTCATAAGACAGCTACATAGCTGCGAGCACCACATTCTTACATCCTCACATGAAATATCCAGAGATAGGAACAATGGGCAGGGTTTTCTCCTCATGTATGTATTTTTTTAAATAATAGTTTATTGTCCAATTGGTTTCCATATAACACCCAGTGCTTCTCCCCACAAGTGCCCTCCTCCATGACCATAACCCCCTTACCCCCTTCCCCTCCCCCTTCAGCCCTTGGTTCGTTCTCAGTATTCAATAGTCTCTCATGCTCTGTGTCCCTCTCTCTCCAACTCTCTTTCCTCCTTCCCCTCCCCCATGGTTCTCTGTTAGGTTTCTCCTGTTAGACCTGTGAGTGCAAACATGGTATCTGTCCTTCTCCGCCTGACTTATTTCACTTAGCATGACACCCTCAAGGTTCATCCACTTTGCTACAAATGGCCAGATTTCATTCTTTCTCATTGGTATATATTTTTATCAGGATGAAAAACCTTCCTAAAAGCTCCAAGAAGAACCACCTCAGTGTCTCATTGACTAGAAATAGCTCATTCATTGGCCTCTAAACCAAACACATAGGTATAGGATTACCACTGTCCTCACAATTCACTCCTCAGACTATGCCCACCCTCCCTGAGCATATTACCTCAATAACTGAAAACAGTGGCAATTCTGTAAACAAGGGAGAAGAAGAAAGTGATGACCATTAGGGTGGCAACCAATATGAGGCCAACAGCCATTTAAAAGTTTATGTATGTACCATGACTTAATTAAGAAATCCCATGGATTTGTTTTTATTTTTTAATCCCAAGCAGGCTCCACACTCTGCACAGAGTCCAGTGAGGGGCTTGATCCCACGATTGTGAGATCATGATCTTGAGCTGAAATCAAGTGTTGGTTACTCAACCAACTGAGCTACCCAGGTGCCCCAAGAAATTTCATGCTGAAGAATATTTATGTTGTCACTAATTTTACACTATTATAAAGAAAGCTGCAATGAACATATTTGTAGCTTTCTCATGCTTTTTAATTTTTCCTTAAAAGAAATTCCTAGAAGTAGAATTTTTGTATCAAAGCAAATACCCTAAGGTATATTACATATACATTACCAAGTTACTCTTTAAAATATTTAAGCAAATATATGCTCTCACCAGGTGAGTATGAGAACACCCATTTCTTCACATTCTTAAAAATATTAATTAAATTTAATATATATATTTTTTTAATTTTTTTAATGTTTTATTTATTTTTGATACAGAGAGAGACAGAGCATGAGAGGGGGAGGGGCAGAGAGAGAAGGAGACACAGAACCGGAAGCAGGCTCCAGGCTCTGAGCTAGCTGTCAGCACAGAGCCTGACACGGGGCTCGAACCCACGAACATGAGATCTGACCTGAGCCAAAGTCGGAGGCTTAACCGACTGAGCCACCCAGGCGCCCCTAAAATATATTTGTAATTTAAATTTGTATAACTTTTTCTTTTAAAAACTTACTTTTAAGTCACAACAGCAAAAGCTGCTTTTTGACAAAAACTTAACAATCCAAATATGTAAAAAGTAAACATTCTTCCCACCACACCCCCAATTGCCACTGTCTCATTCCCCAGTGGTAATCATTGTCAATAATTTTTTAACTCCACAATTATAGGCACTCTCTCAACCTTGTTCTTTGCTGATTCTCTATTTAATGGCCCAGTTCTTGGTATACACTGCATTTAATAAATCTTTATTTTTAAAAATGTCATCATACCTGCCATTTCTTTCTGGAACTTGATCTTTTAACCTAACAACATATTGTGGGGTTTTGTTATTCTTTGTACATAAACAAATCTGCTTCATTTTAAAAAAATATGTCAATAGTATTCCATTGTATGGACATATCATAATTTACGAAACCCCTAGTTAAGTTATCCCAATTTTTCACTATTTTAAGTGCCACTGAAGTGAGTATCCTTGAAAGTATATTTTTCTTTTGTAGTGCAAATATTTCTGAGGGATAAGGTGCTATAACAGATTCAAGGTCAAAAAGTATATGCCAAATTGCTTTCCAAAAGATTGCATCAATTTACAATATGTGTTTATCTATTCTCAAGCCAGCATTTGGTATCTTAAGTATTTTTACCTTTTTCTACACCGAAATGTTAGGATTATATCTTATTATTTGAATTCTAGTCATAACCTCATAGCCCGTGGTTTAGCAATTTCTTACATTCATTGGCCATTTTCATCTTATCTATAAATTGTCCCTTTAAATCCTTTGCCTATTTTCCTATTTTAAAAATCTTTTTCATACTTATCTTAAGGGATTCTATTTATTATATAGTGTTGCCTTTTTCTCCTATATATTTTGAAATATTATCTCCCCAATTTGTTACTTTTTTAATATTGCTTTTGGTATCTTTATCACACATGAATTTCAAATTAAAATCTTTTTTGGTAGAGTATCATGGTGACTTAACTTGCAGCTTCATTACCTAATATTTTGCAATCTAGTATTGCAAGAACCCTCCTCAACACAAATTTTTAAATGTCTTCGATTTTTGCATTTGCTTTTTGCAATTTAATTCACTAAGTTTTCCTAAAAATTGCTCCTCTTCCTTTTCAAAATTTTGTGAATTGAACTACCATGCCGAATAATCCAATTAAAATACTTTTTATTCTTTCCTTTCTGAGCTCCACAAGAGTCTAAGTTTTCAAAATTTCTCAAATATTTCCTCTCTTCACTGTTCCTACAGTTATGGCTTCTTTAGTTTAGGCCTTATTACTTCTAAATTCAATGACTGCAATACTTTCCCGGCAATCTCCCAAAAAGATTGGGAGACAGAGCGTAAGTAGGAGAGGGGCAGAGAGAAAAGGAGACAGAGAATCACAAGCAGGCTCTGCACCATCAGCACAGAGCCCAACACAGGGCTTGAACCTATAAAACCCTGAGATCGTGACCTGAGCTGCAACCAAGAGCCAGACACTTAACAGACTGAGCCTCGCAGGTGTCCAGAGCATGAGACTCTTAATCGTGAGGTTGTAAATTTGAGGCCCACGTTGGGTGTAGAGGTTACTGAAAAAACAAAATCTTTATTAAAAAAAAAAAAGAAATACTTTTCTTTATAAAAAAAAACACTGATTACGTGATTACATATTTAAAATTCTTCGGAGTAGAGTTTGTACCTTTTACTTTATCATGGCAATGTCTGTTTATTACTTTGATCTCCTCTCTGTTCACCTTCTCTATCATTTCTTACTGATTCTCTTCTCAGTTCCTATGAATCTTCCTTCTGTCCAGAATATCTTCCTTTGCTTTTTCATCTAGTCATTTGTTACTTCCCTAAAACCCCAGCTCAAGCTTCACCTTCTCCAGAAATATCCATCTGTGATGCCACAACATCTACTGCATATATCTGTCACAGCACCTATTAAACCATTCTGTACATGAATGTTCATAAAAGTTTATTCATGATTATCCAAAACAACCCAAATGTCCAATGATAACAAAATTAGTAAATAAGTTACAGTTTATTCATACATGGATAAATCTTACAGGTACTGAGTACAGAAAGGAAGACACAAAAGGGTACATAGTATCCCATCCCACCAGCTATACTGGAAAACCTAATGAATCACAAGGCATTAGATCAAATATATAGAAGGACCATATCTCTGAAGTATGGAATAATTAGCTATAAATTAAGCACTACTTAAATTTGCCCAACAAATCTTAAAACCAAGACTAGAAATGATCAAATTATTTCATAGTTACTTAATTCTGTGCAAAGACAATACTTAAGGATATTTCTAGGAATATAAAAATATCCAGCATTTAGTTACAGTAAAATTCACAATGTCCACACTCCAATCAAAACTTGTCAGACGTGAAACACAGCAAGGGAAAAAAAATAGCCCATAACAATGAGAAAATTCAATCAATCAAAACTAACCCAGAACTGAGAGCAATGAAATAATTAGTAGATAATGACATTAAAACTGTATGCCACATGTTCAATATTCAGTAAAGACATGGGAGATATGAAAAAGATCCACTAAAACTTTTAGAGATGAAAACTATAATATACTAAATGAAAAATATACTGTGCGGTATTAACAGCAGATTTGAAATTACAGAATAAAAAAATTAGTGTACTTGAAGCTATAGCAAAGGAAACTACCCAAAACTAAACATAAAAAGATAATTTTAGCAATGGAAACAAAAGCAAAATTAAACTATTGGGCTTTCATCAAAATAAAAAGCTTCTATACATTGAAGGAAAAATCAACATACCTAAATGACAGCCTGCAGAATGGGAGAAGATATTTGTAAATGACATATCTGATAAAGATTTGGTATCCAAAATATATTAAAAACTTCTAAAACTCAACATCCAAAAAACAAATACTCCAGGTTAAAAATGGGCAGAAGACATAAATAAACACTTTTCCAAAGAAGACATACATGTGGCTAACAGACACATGAAAATATGTTCACTCCACATGAGGAAATACAAATTAAAACTACAATGAGATATCACCTCACATCTGTCCGAATGGCTAAAATTAACAACACAGGAAACAACAGGTGTTGGCAAGGATGCAGAGAAAGGGGAACCCTCTTACACTGTTGGTGGGAATGCAAACTGATGCAGCAACTCTGGAAAACAGTATGGAGTTTCGTGAAAAAGTTAAAAATAGAACTACCCTACCATCCAGCAATTGCATTACACTAGGTTATTTACCCAAAGGATACAAAAATACAGATTGGAAGGAACGCATGCCCCCTGATGTTTATAGTAGGATTATTAACAATAGCCAAATTATGGAAAGAGCCCAAATGTCCATCGACTGATGAATAGATAAAGAAGATGTGGTCTGTGAATATTACTCAGCCACCAAAAAGAATGAAATCTTGCCATTTGCAATGATGTAGATGGACCTGAAGACTATTATGCTAAGCAAAATAAGTGAGTCAAAAAAAGACAAATACCATAAGATAAACAAAACAAATGAACATGGGGAAGAGGGGAAGAAAGGGAAACCAAGAAATAGACTCTTAAATATAGCAAACAAACTGATGATGTGTATTAAGGAGGGCACTTGTTGTGATGAGCACCAGGTGTTGTATGTAAGTGATGAATCACTAAGTTCCATATGTGAAACTAATATTGCACTGTACGTTATTTAGATGGAATTTAAATTAAAACTTGGAGGAAAAATAATCATTTTAACAATTAGCAGAGGAAAAGGGCCTAATATATGTATAGTTTGAGTCCTTAAAAAAAAGAAAAGGTCACAGAAAATTATTTGAAGAAATAAAAATCTAATATATTTCAAAACCAATGAAAGTTATACACCCAGATATTAAGGAAGCTTAATCAATCCCAATATAAGAAACATGAAAAACTTAACCAAGGCACAGAGTAATTAAACTGCTCAAAAGCAGTGAAAAAAAGAAAATATAAAAAGTAGGAGTGGAAAAAAAGACACATTATGTGGAAAAGAACATAGACAAGATAACAGCGGGTTTCTTTTCAGACACAATGCAGTAGAAAAGACAGTGATTCAACATTATTAAAATAGTAAAAGGAAAAAGTATTGATATATAATTCTATACCTAACAAAAATATCTTTCAAAAACAAAGGCTAACTACGGACTTTTCAAACATACAAAAGCTGAAACATTCCTCATGAGTAGACCTATGCAATGTAAGAAATGGTAGAGATCCTTAAGACAAGAAAATGATACCAGATGGAAATACGGATCTACAAAAGCAATACAGAGCAATGGAAACCCTAACTTCTTAAACAAATAAATAAAATTTAATCTATAAATCTCTTTGAAAGATAATAGTTCAAATAAAAAATAATAACAATGTATTCTGGGGTTTATAATATATGTAAAAGCATGACAACAACATTAATATTATATAAGGCATATAAGGCACAAAATATATATATAGGTGGATGAAAGACGTTAAAACATATGCTGTAAACCTACAGCATAAAAAAAAAAAGAATTGTAGTTTAAAATAATCTAAACACACCCAAAAACAGAAATTGTCAGGATAAAAAGTAAGACAATTTTTATGCTAACTATAAGAAATATATTCATATATATGTTTTTAATTTAAAATAGTTTCAGATGTACAACTTAATGATTTGCCAAGTTTATACATGATGTTATGCTCACCACAAGTATAGCTTCCATTTACTCTATTACATTGCTATTCCAGTATCACTGACTGTATTCCTTCCTTTCTGCTTTTTATTCCCATGACTTACTCATTCCATAAGTGAAGGCCTGTACCTCTCTTTCCCCTTCATCCATTTTGCCCAGACCCCTAGCACCTACCCTCTGGTAACCATCAGTTTGTTCTCTGTATTTCTAGATTCTGCTTTTTGTTTATTCTTTTTTTTTAAGATTCCATTTATGAGTGAAATCATATGGCATTTGTTTTTCTTAGTCTTACTTATTTCCCTTATCATAATACCCTCTAGGTCCATCCATGTTGTCTTAAATGGCACAATCTCATCTTTTTATAACCATTGCATATATATATACCACATTTTCCTTATTTTTTCATCTGTTAGTGGACACTTAGGTTGCTTCCTGTCTTGGGTATTGTCAATGATGCTGCAATATAAGCACTGGGGTGCATACATCTTTCTGAGTTAGTGCTATCATTTTCCCTAGGTAAATACTCACTAGAGGAATTATTAGATCATATGGTATTTCTATTTTTAAATTTTTTTAGGAATTTCCATACTGTTTTTCACAGTGATTGTACCAATTTCCATTCCCAGCAGTGCACAAGGGTTCCTTTTACTCCACATCCTCATCAACACTTTGTTTCTTATTTTCTTGATTGTAGTCATTCCAAAAGGTGTGAGGTGGTATCTCATTACAGTTTTAATTTGCATTTCCCAGATGAATACCAATATTGAACATCTTTTCACGTATGTCTTAATTGGAAAAATGTCTATTCATGTCCTCTTCTCATTTTTTAATCAGACTTTTTATTAGGTGTTGAGCTATATGAGTTCTTTATATATTTTGGATCCTAATCCCTTATCAAATATATTACTTGCAAATATCTTTAAGTAGGTTGTCCTTTTGTTTTGTTGATGGTTTCCTTCACCGTACAAAGGCTTTTATTTTGATGTAGTTCTAATAGTTTATTTTTGCTTTTGTTTCCCTTGCCTTAGGAGACCTAATCTAGAAAAAATGTTGCTATGGTCAATGTCTGAGAAATTACTGTGTTCTCTCCCAAGATTTTTTTTAATGTTTTATTTATTTTTGAGAGAGAGAGAGAGAGAGAAACATCATGAGCAGGGGAGGGCAGAGAGAGAGGGAGACAGAATCTGAAGACAAGTTCCAGGCTCTGAGCTAGCTGTCAGCACAGAGCCCGATGTGGGGCTCAAACCCACAAACCATGAGATCATGACCTGAGCCGAAGTTGGTCGCTTAACCAACTGAGACACGCAGGCACCCCTCTTCCAAGAGTCTTATGGTTTCAGGTCTCATATACAGGTCTTTAATCCATTTTGAGTTTATTTTTGCATTATGGTGTTAGAAAATAGTCCAGTTTCATTTTTTTACATGTAGCTGTCTAGTTTTCTCAGCACCATTTATTGAAAAGATTAATTGTCCATATAAATATGGGCTTCTTTCTGTGGTCTCAATCCTGTTCTATATATGTGTCTATTTTTGTGTCTATACCATACTGTTTTGATTACTACAGCTTTGTAGTGTATCATCACATCTAGAATTGTGATACTTCCAGCTTTGTTCTTCTTTCTCAGGATTGCTTTGGCTATTTGGGGTCTTCTGTAGTTCCACAGAAATTTTAGTATTATTGATTCTAGTTTAGTGAAAAATGTTGTTGATATTTTGCTAGAGATTGCATTCAATCTGTAGACTGCTTTGGGTAATACGGACATTTTAATAATATTAGTTCTTCTAATCCATGAGCACAGAATATCTTTCCATTTGTTCGTGCCATCTTTGATTTCTTTCGTCAGTGTTTTATAGTTTTCTTTTTCCTAATGTTCATTAATTTTGAGACAAAGAGTGCATGCATGCATAAATATGCATGCACAAGCAGGGAAGGGGCTGAGAGAGAGGAGAGACAATCTTAAGCAGGCTCCCACTGACAGTGGGGTCCATGCAGGGCTCCATCTCAACAACCCGTGAGATTATGACCTGAAACGATATTTAACCAACTAAGACACCCAGGAACCCCTGTCAGTGTTTTATAGTTTTCAGAGTACAGGTATCTCACCTCTCTGCTTAAGTTTATTCCTAGGTATTTTATTCTTTTTGCTGCAATTGTAAATGGTGTTGTTTTTATTTTTTTAATGCTTTTTATTTATTTTGGAGAGACAGAAAGAGACAGTGTGAGCAGAGGAGGGTCAGAGAGAGAGGGAGATACAGAATCTGAAGCAGGCTGCAGGCTCTGGGCTAGTTGTCAGCACACAATCCGATGTGGGGCTCTAACTCACGAACCGTGAGATCATGACCTGAGCTGAAGCCAGACGCTTTACCGACTGAGCCACCCAGGCGCCCCAATTGTGTTGTTTTTAAACTTCTCTTTCTGTGATTTCATTGTTAGTATATAGAAATTCTACTAATTTCTGGGTATTAATTTTGTACCATGCCATTTTACTGAATTTATTTATTACCTCTAATACTTTTTTGGTGGCATATTTAGGATTTCTTATGTATAGTATCATGTCATCTGAGAATATTGACAGTTTAACTTCTTTTTTACCAATATGGATACCCTTTTATTTCTTTTCCTGATTGGCATGGCTAGGATTTCTAGTACTATGTTGAACGAAAGTAGTGGGAGTGGACATCTTTGTCTAGTTCCTGACCTTAGAGAGAAGGCTCTCAGTTTTTTACCACTGAGGATAATGTGAGATGTGAGCTTTACATATATGGCCTTTATTATGTTGAGGTATGTTACCTTTAGGCCCATTTTCTTGACAGTTTTTACCATGAATGGATACTGAAACACACAGATTGGTTAAAATTTTTTAAATGGAAGAAATATGTCATGTTAATATTAACATAAGATCAATTTTTTTAAGTTTAGTTATTTGAGAGAAAGAGAAAGAGAGAGAGAGATTGATAGACAGAGAGCACACTAGTGGGGGAAGGGGAGAGAGGGAGAGCGAGACACAGAATCTGAAGCAGACTCCAGGCTCTGAACTGTCAGTACAGAGCCCCATGTGGGGCTTGAACCCACAAACCATGACACTGTGACCTGAGTTGAAGTTGGACACTCAACCGAGTCACCCAGGTGGCCCAAGAAAGATTAATATTAACATTAGTTAATCAGCAAAGTAGATTTCAGAGCTAAGAATGCTATCAGAAATTCTAAAGGATTATGATAATGATAAAGGAGTCAGTTAATCAAGAGAATATAACAGCTGAAAAACATTTATTTTTGCCTAATAAGAGAGCTTCAAACTACATGAGGCAAAAAATAATAGCAATATGGGGAGAAAGAGAAAATCCATAATTCTAGTAAATGGTTCCAGTAATGCTTTCTCGATTAATTAATAGCACAAGAAGGTAGTGAATTAGTAAAGATATAGATTTTACAAACACTTTCAACCAAGTTTACCTAATTGATATATAGAGAACCCTCCATCCAACAACATCAGAATACACATTCTTTTGAAGCACTTATGGAATATTGTACCGAGGTACACCATATTCTGTGCCACAAAACAATCTCAATAATGACATTTAGGTCATACAAAGTATGTTCTCAAGCCACAGAGAAACAAAGAGCCAGATACTTAACCAACTAAGTCACCCAGGTGCCCCAAATATTTATTTTTTAAATGTTTGTTTGTTTGTCTGATTTGGGAGGGTATATGTGAGTGGGGAGGAGTAAAGGGAAAGAGAGAAATGGGCACCTGGATGGCTCAGTCGGTTGAGTGTCCAGCTTCAGCTCATGTCATGATCTCACAGTTCATGAGTTCAAGCCCCATGTCAGGCTCTGTGCTGACAGCTAGCTCAGAGCCTGGAGTCTGTCTTCAGATTCTGTGTCTCCCTCTCTTTCTGACCTTCCCCTGCTCATGTTCTCTCTCTCTCGCTCTCTCTCTCTCTCTCCCAAAAATAAATAAAACATTTTAAAAAATAGGGACAGAAAGAGAGAGACAGACAGAAAGAATCCCAACCAGGTTCCATAATATCAGTGCAGAGGCCCATGCGAAACTTGATCCCACAAACCATGAGATGATGACCTGAGCCAAAATCAAGAGTCTGGTGTTTAACCAACTGTGTTACCCAGGCACCCCTAAAATCCTAAAATAGACTCCAGATTAAACACTTATAAGTAAAAGATAGACTAAAAATTACAAATAATTTTGTACTGAATGAAGTGAAAACAGACAATTAAAATTTTGTGATATTTACTAAAGCAGAACATATGGGGGAATTTACACCTTAATGCCTCTATTAGAAGAACTGATCTTAGGGCACATGGGTGGCTCAGTCAATTGAGTCATGAGCCCAGGGTCCTGGGATCTAGCCATATTTGGGCTCTCTGCTAAGAGTGGTGCCTGCTTAAGACTCTCCGCCCCCTGTCCCTCTCCCCCTCTGTCCCTGTCCCCTGCTCATGCTCTCTTTCTCTCTTAAATAAAATAAAATTAAAAAGGAGAAAGATCTCAAATCAATGACTTCAGCTTCTACCTTAAGAAACTAGAAAAAAGGGCAAATTAAACCCAAAATAAACAAAAGAAATAATAAAGATAAGAGAGAAAAAAAATCACAGAAATAAAAAAATAAAAATCAGGTAGGGGGGCAAGATGGCAGAGAAGTACAGAGCTCTGTAATTTTCGCCTGCCCACATCTATCAAACTAAGAAGGACTGAAGCCACAATACTCTGATCTGCAAGAGTCTGGGAAGAAAAGACATAGAGTGTACTACGAAGACAGCCTCATAGATGTGTGAGTGAATGCAAACTGGGGAAGATAAAAACAGGTGGGAAGCTTGGAGGGGAAGGAACCCCCTCCACAGAGAGTCACAGAGAGCCCCAGAGAGCTGTAGAGACTGTGCAGAGCCATGGAGAAATGAGGGTAAGAGAAAGAGAGGCTGAAAATGCTCAGAGAGCTGTCTCCAGAAAAGAGAAAAACTTCGGCCCTGGATGGAGAGGGATCCTATCATCCCATCTATAACCGAAGAGCGTGGAGAGAGAGATCCTTCCTCTCTAGCTAGCGCATTTTCCATGGGCTCGGTGCCCTGATCCCAGTCGGTGCCCTGATCCCAGGTGGCAGCAGGAGAAACTGCTGCCCTACTCTCCCTACTCTATCCCTGGCTAGGAAGCTGCCAGCTTGTGGGAGTATGTTTTGGGAGGTATCATTAAAGTGCATGGACTAGGATTTGGAAATGAGGTTGGGCATGGAAAATACAACATGGCCCGCTAGCAGCACAGAGAGATCGAACCCAAAAGAGTAGGTTGCAACACTTGGTTCAAGAAGGGATTGGGACACCACTATTCTTCCCCCCACAACCACCAAGGCAGGGCTTAAGGAGTGGCCCATGGGACCCGCAGTGGAGGCGAGACCTACACTAAACCATGCCCATCTATGCTGGAGAGCTGCGTTCCACCCCCCCCCCACCCCCCCAGCCCGGAAAAGACCAAAATTGATGCATTGCCATGATTAGATCAATTCTTGCTATTCAGATATCTTTTCCTTTATCTCATTCTTATCTCTCCCCTCCACTGGACTGGGCACTCAGGACATTAGTTTGCCTAAACAATCATACTTAATCCATTCTCTTGATGCTACCTTCCTTTCTCTCTCTCTCTGGAATAATCAGACTCCATAGCTTCTTTGGGTAACATATCTTTGTTTTCTTTTTTCTCCTCATCTCCTACCATACTCTCCTTTTTCTCTCACTGAATTAAGCCTTTTAGTCTCTCTGCCTGGTCAACATTCAATTGCACTTCCTACACACCCCTGTCACTTCTCTCTTTGTAGATGCTCTTCCAACAGCACTACCTCCACCCTACTCTTTATTTGTAGCTGGGATTTCTAAATTTATTCTTTTAGACTGTCCTTTGTCTTTTGTTGTTTTTGTCCCCCCACCCCCTTTTTCTTTCTTTTCTTTTCTATTTTTTTTCTTTCTCTTTTTGTTTTGCTTCTTGCTTTGATTTGTCTGTATGTTTGCGTGCTTTTGTTCTCTGTGTGTTTGTCTGTATTTTTTCCTTTTCAGGGGTACCTCAAAAAACAAACCGGGGGCACCTGGGTGGCTCAGTCGGTTAAGCCTCTGACTTCGGCTCAGGTCAGATCTCACGTTCATGGGTTCGAGCCCCACGTCAGGCTCTGTGCTGACAGCTAGCTCAGAGCCTGGAGCCTGCTTCCGGTTCTGTGTCTCCTTCTCTCTCTGCCCCTCCCCCTCTCATGCTCTGTCTCTCTCTGTAACAAAAATAAATAAAAACATTAAAAAAAAAAAGAGAATGCCTTTGGAAACACCTAACATACCTCTTGATTTAAAGGAAAAAAAACTCTCAGCAAATTAGGAATAAAAGGGACCTTCCTTGACCTTATTATAAAGGGATATCTAAAAAAAATCTATAGCTAGCCTCATACTTACAGGTTAAAAAAAAGCAGGGGTATTCTTGATTATGGCTTAGGGCATGAGCTCATGGTTCGTGGGTTTGAGCCTTGCATTGGGCTCTACACTGACAGCTTAGGGCCTGCTTGGAATTCTCTCTCTCTTCCTCTCTGTTCCTCCCTGACTTGTGGGCTCTCTTGCGCTCTCTCTCTCTCTCTCTCTCTCTCTCTCTCTCTCTCTCTCTCTAAATAAGTAAATAAACTTAAAAAAAAAGTTTTCCCCTGAGATTGGGAACAAGACAAAGATGTCTTCTATCACCATCTCTATTAAATATTTTACTGGAGGTTTTTGCCAGTGCAATAAGTCAAGAAGAAAACATGAATGACATCCAGATTGGAAAGGCAGAATTTAAATTGTCATGATTTGCAGACATGATTGTCTAGGTAGAAAACCCTAAGGAATCTAGAAAAAAAAAACCCTACTAAAACCAACAAGTGGGTTTATGAGTTTAGCAAACTTGCAGGATACAAGATTAATACATAAAAATCAGATGTATTTCTATATGCTAGTAAATGAACAATTGGAAATAAAAATAATATTATAATAGCATCAAAAATGTGAAACATTTAGGAATGAATTTGACAAAAAATATGAGAGATTTGTACACTAGCAACTCCAAAATACTGCTGAGACTAATTAAAAGAAATCTGAATAAATGAAGATTTATACTTAGTGCTTCAGAAGGGTCAATGTTTTGAAGATGGTAAGTCTCTCCAATTTGAGCTACAGAGTCAGTGAAACCTCAGGAAGCTCTTTTTTTTAGACTTTGCAAGGCTAATTATAAAATTTACATATCAATGGCAAGGGCCTACAATGACCAAAACTATTTTGAAAAAGAACAAGTTTGGAGAGCTAATACTTCCTAATTTCAACACATTATTTGGAATCAATATAGTATGGTATTGGACTAAAGATGACAAAGAAATATTACAACAGAATAGAGTCTAGTAAAAGAGCCATAATACAAATATGGGACAATTAATTTTTTACAAAGCACACAGACAATTCAGTAGAGAAAAGACACTGTTTTGTTTTCAACAAATGATGGGAGAAAAAACAATTACAGAGACTGTCTCAGGGCATGTAATATTTGGCAGATTGGGCTCCATAAAATTTTGGAACTTGGGTATGGAAAAGATAACTTAAAATAAAAGATAAAACAGTAGATCTTCGAAAAAAAGATATATTTATAGGACAAAGGATTAAATTCTATAATCTATCAGGAGTTCCTCCAAATTAGAAAGTAAAAGACAAAAAACAGGCAATTCACAGAAAAAGAAATATGGTCAATAAACCTGTATGTTGTTCAACTGAAGTTCCTTAGTTTGATGTAGTCCTAATTTTTTATTTTTGTGTTGTTTGTGTACTGCGTGTCATTTCCATAAAATCATTGTCAAGATCTATATCACAAAGCTTCTTCCTTATTTTTTGCTCTGGGAGTTTTTTGGTTTCTGGTCTTAGATTTAGGTCTTTAATCCATTTCAACTTAATTTTTGTGAATGGTGTAAGATAAGGGTCCGGTTTCATTATTTTACATGTGAATATCCCGTTTCCTAAGCACCATTTATTAAAGAGATTCTTTTCTCCATTGAATATTCTTCACTGTTTTTACCAAATATTAATTAGCCACATATGAATGGGTTTATTTTTCTGGGCTTTTGATTCTGTTCCAATGGTCTATTGTCCGTTATCATACCAGTACCATACTATCTTGATTACTATAGCTTTGTAGTATAGTTTGAAATCAGGAAGTGTAATGCCTCAAGATTTGTTCTCAGAAGACTGCTTTAGCCACTCAATGTCTTTTGTGATTCCATATGAATTTTCTAACATTATTCAGCCATAAAAAAGAAGGAAATCCTACCACTTACAGAAACATGGATGAAATTTGAGGGCAGTATGCTAGGTGAAATAAATCAAACAGAAAATGACATATACTATATGATCTGTTACATGTGGAGTCTTAAAAAACCAAACTCACAGAAACAAAGAATGGATTAGTGGTTTTAAGGTGTGGGGAGAGACGGGTATTAGGAGCTGAAAATGAATGAAGGTATTAAAAGGTACAAATTTCCAGTCATAAGATCAATAAATTCTGGGGATGTAATGTACAGCATGATGACTATAGTTAATAATAGTTGACTGCATATTTGAAAGTTTCTAAGAGAGTAGATTTTTAAAGTTCTTATAAAATAAACTGTAACTTTATGAGGTGACAGATGTGTTATTGTATCACTTTGTACTATATACATATATAAAATCACTATGTTGTGTATCTTAAACTTATACAATGTTATATATCAATTATATCTCAATAAAGCTGAAAAAAATAAACAAAAAGTTGTCCAATATCATTAATGATTAAAGAAACAAATCATTTTCCCTCAATATTTTTTAAAGTTTTTTAATGTTTATTTATTTTTAAGAGAGAGAGACAGACAGTGAGAGACAGAGTGTGAGCAGCGGAAGGCAGAGAGAGACGGAGACACAGAATCCAAAGCAGGCTCTAGGCTCTGAGCTGTCAGCACAGGGTCTGATTCAGGGCTCGAACCTATAAACCATGAGATCATGACCTAAGCCAAAGTCAGATGCTTAACCCACTGAACCACTCAGGCGCCCCTTCTCCCACAATCTTATAATTGAACCTATAAAAGGTTGACAATAGTCCCCCAAATCCAGACTAGTTCTCCAGTGTGCTCTTGGAAATAGAGTGTCCCTTCTCTAGGCACAGAAAGGAAACCAAAACATGATACAACTTATTCTGCTTACAGCTGTCTATATGACCTTGAGAAAAGCATATCAGACTTGAGCACTGGGTTTCTACACTCAACTCTGGCCAATAAAAGAGGTAAACATGATACTCCTTCAGTCCTTGCCAACTCTAATGTATCATCTCAGAGTGGTTTAAAGGAGTATTTTCTCTTAATTCATGGGAAGATTAATCATCGTTCTGGATTGGCCACCCAGTGACAAATGCTATGCTACAGACCTTGCATTAACTATTTCTTTTCAATTCTACCACACACTGCAACCTTTTTATAAATGAGAAAATTAAAGCTCAGAGAACCTAAATAAAACTATACTTCAGTATTCATGTTCTTTCCACTGCACTGTGAAGAATCAGTAATTTTTCCTCTGGTCATATGCAAATCAGAATATGAGAAAGGCTCTGAAGAATATCCAAATGGTTAGACTTATAATAATTAGTAGAAGTTACGCATGAGGGGCACCTGGGTGGCTCAGTCAGTTAAGTGTCCGATTTCACTTGGGTCATGGTCTCGCAGTTCTGAGTTCGAGCCCTGCATCGGGCCCTGAGACGACATCTGGGAGCCTGGAGCCTACTACGGTTTCTGTGCCTCCCTCTCTCTCTGCTCCTTCCCCACTCATCCTCTGTCTCTCTCAAAAATAAATAAACATTTAGGGGCGCCTGGGTGGCTCAGTCGGTTAAGCCTCCGACTTCGGCTCAGGTCAGATCTCACGTTCATGGGTTCGAGCCCCACGTCAGGCTCTGTGCTGACAGCTAGCTCAGAGCCTGGAGCCTGCTTCCGGTTCTGTGTCTTCTTCTCTCTCTGCCCCTCCCCCTCTCATGCTTGGTCTCTCTCTGTATCAAAAATAAATAAAAATATTAAATACATAAATAAACATTTAAAATTTTTTTAAAAAAGAAGTTTCATATGAAATGCTGAGGATAACTTTAATGTTGCATATTTCTGTGATAGGCCCTGATATTTATATCATGTTTTGCAGTTTTAAAGTGAAAACAAAACAAAACAAACAACAATAACAACAACAACAAAACCCACTGGTCTTGGAGACAGACTTGATCTCAAATCTCAGCTCTGCTGCTTATCAGTGGTGTAGTCCTGATCAAAAAACTGATTCACTATGCTAAACCCTGACTCCACAGTGTCTGTATTGTGCGTTATCTATAATGCCTTCATTTGACTTGTTTTGTGAGCTAGTGGAGGACAATTACTTTGTGTCACTGGCAATATTCAAAAAGTTACTTGTATATAAGAGTTTTACCATACATATTTATTAGATGACTATCTTATTACAAACAAAAATAAGAAAGCCTGGCAATACTGAGAGTTGGCAAAAAAAAATAGAGGGAGAGAGAGAGGAAGACAAATTTGTCAGTGAGTAATAACAGGAGTGCTATAAAGAATAAGTCTCAAATGCTTCCCCCTCCACACCCTACTCCATGCTTCCTCCACCCATACTTTGTTTCCTTGATTTTCTTTGAATCCTCTGAATTGAAACTACTTAAGAACAGGGTCCATGTTTTATTCATCTTTGAATTCTTAGAAATAGCATAGTATAACGCTCAATAGACGACTGTTGAAGTGAACTGAATGGTAATTTTGAGAAGGAAGAGATCATTGCAGGCAGAATGTTCATCTCGAGAGGTAAAGTTACAGTTTTAACTTATTTTCAGTTGCAATTCCTCTGTAAGTAGGGAAATTCTATACCAAAGACTGAAAAAGCACATCATAAAACATGGTTCAGTCCATCTGAGTCCTGTTTCAATTTTAGCATAGAATGTGCTTCAGCATTCCTGATTCACACCTTTCTAATGCAAATCCATCAAACTTTCAATTATTTGAGGGTGAATTATCAAATTTGTAGATTAGCAAGGCTTTTAGCTTCTTCTACTCCCTCTAGCTACATAGTCCTTTGGGCGCCGTCTTTCCTTGGGCATGAATGGCAGTGGGATTAACTCATTATGAATAAAGGAAACATCTGTGGTGCTTAAATGGTGGTAAGGAATGCATAGAAATCCAATACCACCTGTGTGTAGCTCTATTACTGGTCATAAATTGTATTGAAAAGCTGGCACCGTATTCAAATTTCAAAGGATATTTCTTGAAGTAGTTCATCAGAGAATATTTTTCTCATATCAACCAAAGAACTAATTAAATGAAGCACTTTATTTATAATAATAAAAATGTTATATTGATTCAAATCACTGGCAGTGTCTACAGACACACAACAGAAAGTGGATGCCAAAATCCCTTAAAGATTTGGTCACTCAGGCTCATCCCAGCTTGTCTCTGCTTTTCATTTAGTGGCAGGAAATCTATCAGTCCCCATCACTTAATGGTCTATTAATTTATGTGTTAGTTCTATTAAAAAACTTTGCTTTGATTCAGTTGTAATCACCTCCTAAAAGTAAGAAAAAACTATCCAGTTTATAAATCATGAGCATTTTAAAATCTGGTAAATGTAATTTATTCTTTATTTTTCTACTTACACTTTTCTATCACTATTAATACTTCACATAGTTATAAATATAAGCTTATCTGCTCACAAATACACACAACTCCCAGCTGAATGTCACCCTTGGAATGGAAAAAAAAGAATTGTACGGGGGAACCAACATGGAAAGTTTGAATGTGTGTATGTCATCTAGTGACTCTTCATATTTACATACATATGAAAAACAACATGAATGGAGTAAGGAAAAGAAAAAAGTTAAAGTGACTGAATGGTAGGCTTCAGAACTACCATGTATAGCTAGGTACATGGACTGTCCACTGCAGAGTCTCAAGGACGCAGTCACTGTGACTGCAGGTGGATGGTGCCCCTGGAAGTTGTGCAATACAGTAGTTTTGATGGATTTTATCTCCTTTGGGATTTAAATATTTTGGTTTATAATAAGGACTAGACTATAACTACAGCTCCAGATCACACTTCTTAATCTCCTGGCATGCTTTTAAGTAACTCATTTACTCACAAGGGTATAGAGGAAGGAGAAAGAAAAGTAGAAAGGACAGGACAAAATATCCACATAGAGGTAATAAGGATAAAATAACAACAGATATAAATGTTTTGAGTATTTGTTATGTGCCAGGTATGGGTCATAGCAGTTTGTACATAATCTTTTAATCCCTACAACCATCATAGAAGTAGCCACTATAATTATCCACATTTCACAGAGAGGAGAATTGAGGTCCAGACCTTAAATAACTGCCCTAACACCATGTAGCAGTTAAGTGAGGTAGAAATGAATGAGAACTGATTGACTCCTCTTCTTTACAAAATTGTAACTGTCACTTGAAAGTCAATTAGAGAATCCTCTCATTTGAATCTTTACTTGCTCTTGCTAAAATAATTATTTTATGGGGAAAAGCAGTCCCTTAAGAAGAACCTCTGGGTGCAATCATAAAATTAGATTTAAGAATAGAGAAAAAATTAAGTTCCAAATAAAATTCTTACAAAATGATAATTCTCCAAAATAAACCCCAAAATTGAAATATAAAATGCCTAGGGTTGCATTTATATTTAGCACAAGTGCTAAAGGATAAAAATTCCTAACTGATCAGTTAGCACACTGAGGAAACTCCTGGCTTTTAGAATGAATAAACAGAAATGTTAGGAGAAGATGAGGAAACATCACAAAGGCTCTGATTAAAAAAAAAAAAAAAAGCAAGAGAGCAGTAAATAAACAAAGCAGTCACAAGAGTCTCTACAGCTAAAAAAAAAAAAAATGGGAGTTGGGGGTGGGGGCAGTGTTACTAATACATAGCACAGGAGGCCTAAAATATTTCTCAAGTGAGTCATTGGCCTTTGTATATCTAATTGATTCCTTGTTTCATAACTTCTGAATACCTGAATTTCTGCACATCCCATTTATTACATAGAATCATATTCAAGTTAAAATGACTTCAAGTGCGTATGAAATTTTAATTTGAAAAGCCAACTTAATGAAATTATGACTTCAAATGTAATAAGAAATAGCAGTATCTCTGTACACTATTTGCTCCAACTGTCCCATCCTAATGCTGCTATGTTAAATTATTTGAGCAACTGAAATATTTACAACTGCAAAAAAAACTTTAAAGATAAAATCGCATTTGTAAAATGACCACTACTAAAGCTCTGTCCTGCAGTCTGTTAGCAAATAGTCCAGCTTGTCAAAATGACCCATTTTCTGAGCATGTTTATGGCTTGCAGAGGTCTTCATTTATACCATGTCAGGAATCCGAGAAACAATAATATTTTGAAAATGAGTTGTGATGTACATTGCTTTGTCAAATATCTAATCAAGTGGGGGCAACGTGTCAAAGTCAAGAAGTGTTACTTGGCTCCAATGGGTAGGATACAGACGTGGCCACCTACTCACCAGCTGCAGGAAATGAATTTAAAGTAAGTTGGTCATCTGTCCCAGGATAAAAAACAACTGCTAAATATTTTATCCCAATTTGTCAGCCCTGTTCTATTGTAGTGAATTCCATCAATCTAAAGCCAGTCCCACTGTTTATTCTCTCCAAAACAATAAGCTTAACCAATAGGTTTATTTATTTTAGTCATCTGGTGAATTCTTTTAAATTAAGCCTTGTCTCTAGTACCTCTCGCATTTTGCTTGTATTCATGTAAGCTTCTACTGCAGCTGCTTGAGAAGAAAAGGAAAGGTGGCTCTTGTGGACCAGTGAGAAGAGAATACATTTTAAAACTTCCCTTTCTTTCTCCTAAAATTAGCACCTAGCATATGGAATATTCAGCAGGTGGCTCAGCAGGGACGGGCTTACTGTTTTTCATACCTGTCACAGAGATGTTTGACATTTTGACTTGCTAACGGAGTAAGATTTTTGAGGCCATTATTGCATGCCTGAGTGTGTGTGTGTGTGTGTGTGTGTGTGTGTGTGTGTGTGTGTGTGTGAGTGAGACAGAAAGAGAGAGAATGGCACATGCTCATGGGCATGCTTTAGGAACATCTCATAGAGGTGTTTAAGAGGAGAGAGTGCAAGAGACAGAAGCTACTAACAAAGTTACACGATTAAGAAAAATAAACACTAGAAAATGGAGTGTATTTGCCTGTGTTTCATACTATTGAAGCCGAATAACTAGTTCAAATCCCACCAGTGTTAAAGAATAAGATATTACTTTTGACTTGAAGAATTCCAGGAATTACACTTTATAACACAGTAAGAATACTCTTTGAATATTATCTGAAGACCTCAATTTATTCCAAAGTTCACTGCAATAACTTACCCCATTGTCTGAAAAGCAACTATTAAATCATTATTCCACAAACATTTATAAACATAAACAGAATGGGAGCACCTGCATAGCTCAGTTGGTTAAGCATCTGACTCTTGGTTTCGGTTCAGGTCATTATGCTCTCAAAAAAATAAAAAAAAAAAACCAAAGAGAACACATCAAGCACTATTTTAGGCAATGGAGCTTTAAAGAAAAAAGTGGACTTTCAAATTTGAAAGAAATTTAGGAAGTATGATAAACTAACCTTGGATATGGGCAGTGAGAGAGACATAAGTCTCATATAATCCCTAGGTCTCTGGCTTGATGACTAGGTGGATGGTAGAATCATTAATGATGTCTGATAAAGACTACTACTTGCTTACCTAATATCCACTCTACCCATTTTCTTATGTAATTGATCTACACAGTATCAAAGATGACAATATGACCAGCTAAGCACCATATCAAAACTTTATTTTCCTTTCTCTAGTATGTCCAATAAGACATAATGACATAAGACATAAGCAGACATCTTTGCATTGAGTATCCACTGTGTGTAAAGTACATTGTGTCACAGGGTAACCCCAGTTTTCTTTACCTTCATTCTTTCTGCCTGGAATGTGATGGTTGGAGCACGAGTAGCTAGTTTGTGACCATGAGGTACCTTGAAGATAGACACTTCATGCTAAGGATTGTACAACAAAAAGATGGATTCCTGAAATTGGTGAGTTACCATGTTAGCCGTGGGTTGCCTAATTCTGAAGTTCTATTTTAACAAAAAAATAAATTTTTGTCTTATTTAAGCTACTATTATTTCAGGTCTGTGTTACTAGCCACTAATCCTAATTGATACTGTATTGTAGAGCATTAAGTTGCTTTCTAGAAGGTGGCAGGATTAGGAGGAGGTTCACTTTGGAATATGTTGTATGTGAGGTGCTTGCTGGTGGAATGCCCAGACATCACCTTGAAACACAAGGTAGAGATATAGATTTGGGAGTGATCCAAGTGGCATCACTTGGGATAGCTTATCTTTTCCAGTCAGTAGTTCTTTATTTTCTTTAGATTGTGACTGTGGTAAGGACTTTCTGTTTTTCGCTTGTGAGGATTTAACTTGGGCTTTCCCTTGAATGCAAAAAAAAAAAAAAAAAAAAAGACAGTCTTTATTTTGCATGGCTGTGCAGAACCTTAAAAACAAGCATGCAAGCTGAAACTGAGCAAACTGATTTTAATAATCAATGGAAAAATTATGATTGCTTTGTAACCTTTAAATTTTTTGTCAAAACATGAAAATTTCGTATTGTTGTGGAGCCTGGGTGGCTCAGTCAGTGAAGTCTGACTCTTGATTTCAGCTCAGGTCGTGATCTCATTATTCACTGGATTAAGCCCTGCTTTGTGCTCTGCATTAACAACATGGATTCTCTCATGGATTCTCTCTCTTGGGATTTTCTCCCTCTCTCTCTCTCTCTCTCTCTCTCTCTGCCCCTCCCCCATTCACATTCTCCTTCTCCTTCTCTCTCTCTCTCTCTCTCTCCCTTTAAGTAAATAAACATTTTAAAAAGTTTTAAAATCTCTTATTGTCAGGCAACTGGGTGGTTCAGTCAGTTAAGAGGCCAATTTTGGCTCAAGTCACGATCTCACTGTTCCTGAGTTGGAGCCCCATGTCAGGCTCTGTGCTGACAGCTCAGAGCTTGGAGCCTGCTTCAGACTCTGTGTCTCCCTCTCTCTCTGCTCCTACCCAACTCATGCTCTCTCTCTGAAAAATAAATAAACATTGAAAACAAAATTTTTTAAATCTCTTATTGTCCATATATGAACAGAAAAATAATAGTAAAGCTATTATTTACTTAGTATATTAAAATTTAAGGCATTAGAAACTTTGAGAATTAAAATGATTCATTTCTTTGTTAAAAATGCTTAAAGAGGGAGTGCCTTGGAGGCGCAGCCAGTTAACTAAACTGACTTCTGCTCAGGACACGATCTCGTGGTTCGTGAGTTCAAGCCCCTCATGGGGCATCTGTGTGTCTGCTGCCAGCAAAGAGCCCACTTCAGATCCCCAGTCTTCCTCTCTCTCTCTACCCCTCTCCCACGTGTGTGCATGTGTGTTCTTGCTCTCTCTCTCTCTCTCTCTCTCTCTCCGAAAAATAAACATTTGGGTCCCTGAGTGGCTCATTCGATTGAGTAGTTGCGTGGCTCTTGGGTTCAAGCCCCGAGCTGAGCTCTGTGCTGACAGCTTAGAGCTGGAGCTTCGGATTCTGTGTCTTTCTTCTCCTCCCCCACTGGTGCTCTGTCTCTCAAAAAAGTGAATAAATATTTAAAATTTTTAATAAACATTTAAAAAATGTATCAGGAATAACTTAAAAACATGGCTTGCCTTCTTTCTTCTCATTGTATAACTTACAATAGGGAATGAGATCTTGTGTTTGCCCTAGTGAATTGTTATACTCTTTCCTAAATTTGATTGGCCTAAAACATTTTATCCTTTAATATCTGTATTGTGAAATATCTCCAAAAGTTGTTAATGTGAGTTTTTTACCTGTGTTACTTCTTCTGGGATATCTTCTTCATTGTTGTCACAACCACCTTTCTTCTTTTTTGTTGATTACTTCGTCTTTCAAATGGTGGCAGTGTCAACATTTCTACCATCAGTTATTTCTTCTATAATTCCATTTATATTCAATTTGTAATGTCATTTTGGACTATTTTCTGTACTGTTGGCCAATTCCCTCTTTTGATTATCCATGTTTGTAAAATGTCATGTGATTTTTATCACTAAGAGACAAGATTACAACACAACTACACACTTCTATTGTCTGTGTGTAAAATGAATAACAGATGCAGAGTGACCAATCACTGATAGATTTTGAAAGAAATGGTTCGATTGGTCACTGATCATGATGTGCATGTGTCAATTATGTAGTCATTTGTGTACTGAAGATACAGCCACAAATTTACTTTATGCAATTACTGAGCCAAACTGAATCATGGTAACTGAAATGTGAACTGTGATGTTATACGACTGGATTATTTTACTAAACCATGGTAACTGGAAATCATGCATGTCAGGACCGTGCAAAGTGAGACCTGTGTACAATCCAATTGAGAGCTAGTGAGTAAAACATCGATGTGTCCCTACGACATTTATTCCTTCCCTTTCATACTTCTTTCTCCCCACTTTTTAGCCATTTCATTTCTATTAGTACCACATCTAACAAGTGATAAGGGAAATCTTAAAGACATCCTCAGTCAGTTTTGCTACTGATAGGTTTGGTTAAATATCTGAGCCAAAAGAGGGATTTAAAGTTATCCTTAATCATATATTTTCCATCCTGCTTTCATATCCTATAACCATGGTCTGCTAAATTAGCTTTGCTGTAGTACTGCTCTGTTATAAAGTACTTTTATTATAATAAATTTGTGTTCTCAGTATTCTACTAATCAGAATTATATTTATACTCATTCATTCAATAAATATGTGCTAGGCACTGTACCTTATATATATATATGTATGTGTATATATATATATATATATATATATATATATATATATAATGGAATATTGCTCTGCAATAAAAAAACAGTGAAATCTTGTCATTTGCAACAACATGGATGGAACTAGAATGTATTATGCTAAGTGAAATAAGTCAGTCAGAAAAAGACAATATCATATGATTTCATTCATGTGGAATTTAAGATACAAAACAGATGAACATAAGGGAAAAGAAGCGAAAATAACATAAAAACAGAGAAAAGGATAAAACATAAGAGACTCTTAAATACAGAGAACAAATTGAGAGTTGCTGGCCAGGTGTTGGGTAGAGAGATGAGCTGAATGGGAAAGGGGCATTAAGGAGGTCACTTGTTGGGATGAGCACTGGGTATTATATGTAAGTGATGAATCACTAAATTCTATTCCAGAAATCATTTTAAAAATAATTTTAAAAAGAAAGAAATTTGTATTTGCTATTCTTCCACTCTCTTTCATATTTCTTTCCCTCCCCCCATTCACATAAGTATCCTGGATATTCATACTGCGCCTTGCCTATATACAGCAATCTCCAATCTTGCCTTTTCTAGATCGTGTCTCATTCTATTTATTCTTTTGTAGTGCCTTTTATTCTTACCTCCTGCCATCACAAAATATCACAGACTGGGTGAGTGAACAACAGAAATTTATTTTCTCATAAATGAGAGCTCTCCCCTTGGGATGCAAATGGCCACCTTGCTAATATAGGCATATATGGGCCTCCTCAGTGAATGCATGGGGTGGGGGAGGAGGGTGGAGAGCAAGTTCTCTGGTGTTTCCTTTTATAGGGGCACTAATCCTATCAGAAAAGAATCCCACCTTTACAACCTCATTAAACCTTAATCATTTCCTTAGAGGCCATACTGGGTTTTAGGCTTCAGCATGTGAATTTGGGGGAGGGGATACAAACCATACCATCTCTTGCCCTAAATCTTCTCTCAAATCTTACCTTTCCCTAGCATAATCTTAGAGACTTGTTATGGGCAGGGAGCTATTGTGATGAACAAATCTGAGCCAACAGAAAAGTTCTGCTCTTAAAGAGTGATTCACACAGGAAAAGCAGAGTTTTATCACTTAGAATGTACCAGTTTGAATGAAGCATTTTATTAATTCATCTAACCATCAAAAATTGCTGACCATGCTCACCCCTATCCCCAAGCATTTGCTCAATGCAGCTTCAGGAACTCAGGCATTTGATGCCTAGGAATCCTCCCCTCCCCCTTTTCCAACATGTACTATTTTGGATTTCTTGTATTAATGGTAACAATAAAGTTTCTAGAAGAAACTTCACACAAGATTGGGAACAAAGAGGGCACCTGGGTGGCTCAGTCCGTTTAGCATTCGACTCTTGGTTTCAGTTCAGGTCATGATCTCCCAGCTTTGTGACTTCAAGCCCCACATTAGGCTCTAAGCTGGCAAGATAGTTGGTCCTTGTACGGAAACTTCTTACAATTTTTCTCTCTCCCAATCTCTCTGCCCCTCCCCTGCTCATGGAGTCTTTGTCTCTTTCAAAATAAATAAATAAACTTAAAAAAAAAGAATGTGGGGGCACCTGGGACTCTTAAAGGGTCTACTGTCTAGTAACCTTCAAAACACTTTACTTGTGTCCCTCCTAAAATAATGTATTTAAGTAATACATGTTTGCACACATGTTTAAGTTAATATCTATAATTTTCATGAGTTTATTTATTTTAATGTTTATTTATCCTTGAAAGAG
The DNA here is from genome assembly GCF_006229205.1 of Suricata suricatta. Lineage (NCBI taxonomy): Eukaryota > Metazoa > Chordata > Mammalia > Carnivora > Herpestidae > Suricata > Suricata suricatta. The sequence goes on from NC_043708.1 coordinate 95,097,444, forward strand.
AGAGAGTGAGCCGGGGAGGGGCAGAGAGAGAGGGAGACAAAGAATCTGAAGCAGGCTCCAGGCTCTGAGCTGTCAACACAGAACCCCAGACAGGGCTTGAATCCACGAGCTGTGAGATCATGACCTGAGCCGAAGACAGATGCTTAATTGACTCACTCACCCACACTTCCCTCATTGTAAGTTTAAGCAAATGTAAACAATAAATATCATATATATTATAAATGGTAGTATTTAAAATAAGTCTATTATATAATATTTTTTGAAATGTATCCAATGTGACATAAATACAATAAAGGTTTGATATTCACTACTATTCATTTTAAGTGGCATAAAGATTCAGCCATACCACTTCCAGACATCAGAGAGAAATTAGTACAGAGGTCCCCCACAAGATATATACAAAAATGTTTATAACAACCTTATTCATAATAGCCACAAACTGAAGAAAAACCCAACTGTTCCTCGGCAGTAGAATGGCTAAGTACATTATGGTACATAAACATATGCAGGGATGCATACATATACTGGGTTATTACGCAGCAAGGGTTCTCAAGCTTTTTGGTCTCAAGGCTTCTTTTTATTCCTAAAAGTTACTGAGGACACCAGAGAGTTTTTAAAATCTATTTGGGCCTTTCTATTAATACGTGTCATGTTAAAAATCGGGACTGAGAAATTTTGAAAATGTCTATTAACCTATTTTTAAAATAACAATAATGACACAGCTAAACCTTGAAGACATTGCACTAAGTGAAAGCAGCCACACATACACACACGTGCACACACACAAATTGTGAATTCACTTACAGGAGGTACCTTGGGTAGGCAAATTGATAGAAACAGAAAATAAAATGGTGGTTGCCAAGGGCCAGAGAGAAAGGCAAACAGAAAGTTATTGTTTAATGGATAAAGAGTTTCAGTTTAGGAAGATGAAAAAGTTCTGGAGAAAAATGGTGGTGATAGTTACATAACAATATGAATGTACTTAAAGCCCTTTACCTACATACCTAAAAGTAGTTAAAATGGTAAATTTTGTTATTTATATTTTACTAAAATTAAAAAACAATAAATCTCCTACCTGTTAATGTACATATTTTTAATGTTTATTTATTTCTGAGAGAGAGAAAGAGAGAGAGCGTGTATGAGTGTGCACACAAGCAGGGAAGGGGCAGAGAGAGGGAGACAGAGGATCCAAAGCAGGCTCTGCACTGACAGCAGTAGCCTGATGTGGGGCTCAAACTCATGAACCATGAGACCATGACCCAAGCCCAAGTCAGATAATTAGCCAACTGAGCCACTGAGGTGCCCCTGTTACTGTACATATTTTTATGTATGACTGTGTCTTACAGACAAAAATATTAGTAAGAAGTAATAGCTTATTTTTACATGTTTTCAAATCTTTTAGTCTGGCATAATAGAAGACAATTGGATTGTAATATCTGCTATTTCACTCTGTCACAATGTGTTCTTTTGTTGAAGTATATGAAGAAAATCTGGCCTTACAAAGATGTACAATGGAAAAGAGAAAGATTATTTTAACAGTCTTCTCAGAAAATTCTGTGTTATCTTCTTTAATACTACATCAAAACTTGGTAATTGGTAGTTTTTTAAAATACTGGCTCACTAATACATGCAGATCTTACAAATATTAACAAAATTCATTGTATGTCAGAAAAATAACATTTGTTAACATCACCTCCAATATCAAAAGAAAAGTTGTAAAGTACTGGGAAGATGTTAAGCCTATGATAGTGAATATATATTTTTTAAAATTCTATTTTTGTTTGAAAATGCAAATTTTATCAATGCAACAAATATGGTCAGTTTGCCTTGAAATAACAGATTCTAAACAAAATATCTGTCAAATAATTAAGTCAAAGTAATCATAGTTTGTCTTTGCTTTTTTAAAGTAAAAATGGTATTCCATGAAAAAAACCAACCAGTTCAGTTCACAATTCAATTGCACAGGTGCTTTTTCTTTTTTTTTTCTTTTTTTTTTTAATGTTTTATTTATTTTGATACAAAGAGAGACAGAGCATGAGAGGGGGAGGGGCAGAGAGAGAAGGAGACACAGAACCGGAAGCAGGCTCCAGGCTCTGAGCTAGTGGTCAGCACAGAGCCAGATGCGGGGCTCAAACCCACGAACGTGAGATCTGACCTGAGCCGAAGTCGGAGGCTTAACTGACTGAACCACCCAGGCACCCCGCACAGGTGCTTTTTCTTGAGACAATCATCATATTCCTATATGGAGTAGAAGTACTTCATGTATACTTCCTATTTCATCACATATAATATTGCAAAGACATCTACTAATCTCAGCAGCTTTGAATGGAAGGAAGCTTCTTCAATATGATAAAAGAGTATGAAACACCTATTTCTAATATAACTAAAAATAAAAAACTAAATGTTTCCCATTCCAAGATGGAAAACAAGGCAAGGATGTTTGCTTTTACTGCTTCTACTCAACATTGTACTAAGACAAGAAAAGGAAATAAAAAGCATACAGATTGAACAAAAAGAAATAAAACTGTCTCTATTCACAGATGACATAATTACATAAATAAAAAATAACAAAAAAGCTTCTATAGTAGTAGATGGATTTAGCAAGTTCACAGGATATGTCAATATATAAAATATATGCAACTAACAAATGGAAATTGAAATGTAAATAACAATACAATTTTCAAGAAATATAAAATACTTAGGAATAAATCTAACAATACAATTTTCCAGAAATATAAAATACTTAGGAATAAATCTAACAAAATTTGTGCAAATTACTTATTAATGTAAAAATCCTAATGAATCTAGAAAACAAGATTTGTATCCTGAGAACTGTGATATATTCTTGAGAGAAATTTATTTTTACTTATTTTTAATTTTTTTTGAGAAAGGGAGAGAGAGAGAGTGCATGCAGATACAAGTGGGGCAGGCAGAGTGAGAGACGGAATCCCAAACAAGCTTCATGCCCAGCATGGAGCCCAATGTGGTACTCAATCCCACAATCACAAGATCATGACCTGAGCCAAAATCAAGAGTTGGACGCTCAACTTACTGAGCCAGCCAGGTATCCCTCATGAGAGAAATGTAAAAAGATGTAAATAAACAGATACACCATGTTCATGGATTGAAAGTTTTAATTTTGTTAAGGTGGCAATTTCCCCCAAATTTATAGATTAAATGCATTCTCAATCAAAATCCCTGTCATTCTGTAAAAATTGACAAGCTAATTTTAAGCTTTATAGGGAAAGGCCAACCAAATGAATTTTGATTCTTTTTCCTCTAGAGTTCTTTAAAATGGATATGACTGTTTAATACATTTTTTTAAAGTTTATTTATTTATTTTGAGAGAGAGATACAGAGACAGACTATATGAGTGAGGGAGGAGCGGGGAGGGGGGTGGGGGAGAGAATCCTAAGCAAGCTCCACACTGCCGGTAGAGTGATGAGAGGTTCACATCCAAACCGTGAGATCATGACCTGACCTGAAGTTAAGAGTTGAACACTTAGCTGACTGAGCCCCCTCAGGGGCCCCAGATATGACTGTTTAAAACAAAGGTTTACAATTACACTCCAAACAGAAAAGCAAAGTAAAAAATCAAAACCCCAACTTCTATTTCATGTAATTAGACTTATACAGAAGTTAGAAGGTTAAGTAACAACTAGTTAATCACCTAATTTCACAGCTATCTGAAGTGGCGATCGTTATATAGCAGCTTATCTATGATACATTCAAGATACATGATACAATTTATTACTTGTTCATAAGCTAAAACACAGCCTGATTAATACCTTTCCTTAAATTCCACCTCTAAATGATGGAAAATAATTGCATATGTTAAATAAATAAATAAATGGGAAAAAAAATAAAACAAAGGTTTACAACAAATTGGCCAGGAGTATCTGAGTGGCTCAGTCCACTGAGCAACCAACTCTTCATTTCAGCTCAGGTCATGATCCCATGATCCCACTCTCAGCCTGGAGGCTGCTTAAGATTCTCTCTGCCCCTTTCCACCACTCATACTTGCTCTCTCTAAATAATAAACAAATAAATGAAACAAAACAAACTGGCTGTCAAAATAGATCCTACAGGCATTAAAAGAATAATAAGACAACATTGTAAACAATATTATGACAACAAACTCAATAACATAGATCAAAAAGACAAATTTCTTGAAATTTTCCATGTGCCAAAATAGACACAAGGAAAAGCAGAAAATCTAAATAGACCTATATGCAATAAACAAATTGAATTTTTCTGAAAAAGTTCCCCCCAAAGAAAATCCCAGGGCCAGAGAGTTTCACTGGTGAAAACACCAAAGTTACACAAATTGTCTTCACAAAAGAGTTGAGGGAAGAACACCATCCAACTCATTTTATGAGGCCAACAGTTATGGGCTGAATTATGTGTGTCCCCCCCCCTCTAAAAATTCATATGTTTACATCCCAACCCTTAGTACTTCAGAATATAAATATATTTAGAAATAAGGTCCTTGATATGGTGATTTAACTAAAACAATTCTGTTAGAGTTCTAATCTAATATAACTAGTATCCCTAAAAGAGGAGAGAGACACCAAGGGCATATGGTTGCACAGAGAGAGGTCATGTGAGGACATAGTGAGAAGATGGCCATCTACAAGCAATGAAGAGAGGTCTTAGGAGAAACCAGACCTGCCAGCACCTTGATCTTGGACTTCAAGCCTCCAGAACTATGCTATGAGAAAATAAATTCTGTTGTTTAAGCCCAGTCCATGGTATTTTGTTACAGCATCTTAGGAATCTAAAACACCAACATAAGCTGAATAACAAAACTTGACAGAGATGGTATAGAAAAAAAATTACAGACCAATATCTTTTGCGGAGATACAGGCAAAATCCTTAACAAAACACTAGCAAATTAAATCAACCATACATTAAATGAGTAACACTTCAAGATTTAGTAGGATTTATTCCAGGAATGCATGATTAATTTAAGATTTTAAAACCAATCAATGTGATTTACTCCAATAACAATGTAATTTACTAAAAAAGAAAACCAGTATAATCATTTCAAAAGATTCAGAAAATGCATTTGACAGAATCCAACATTCATTCTTGATAAAAACCAGAAGTAGTAGGGAACTTCCTCAAATGAATAAAGGGCATCTACAAAACACTTACAACATAATTAGTGCAATCAGACTGAATGTTTTCCCCTACAATGGCAACAAAGCAAACATGCCATTATCACATGCCATTGAATACTTGTATTTAACATTATACTAGAAGTCCTAGTCACTGAAAGAGGAAAAGAAAAGGAAATAAAAGCCATTAAATTAGAAAGAAGTAACATTGTTCCTATTTGCAAATTACTTATTAATGTAAAAATCCTAATGAATCAAGAAAACAATTACTAAAACCCATAAGTAAACTTAGCAAGGTCATAGGATACAAGGTTCATATATAAGAACCTGATTAAAGCAAACATTAAATATATACCTCTATATACTAAGAGCAAACTATTGTAAAATGAAATTTAAAAAGCCACTCTGTTTACAGTAGCATCAAAAAATCATTATGAATAAGTCTAAAAAAAGATTTTTATATTAGAAACTACAAAACGTAGTTGAAAGAAATTAAAGAATACTTAAATAAATCAAGAAATATACCATGTTCATGGATCAGAGGATTCAATATTAACATAATAACTCTCCCCAAATTGTGGTATTATTAAAGGAAAAAGATATCAATCGTGAAACTGAATACAAAGTCTAGAAAAAGACCAATAAATAGATGGTCAACTTGAGAAAAGTGCCAAGGTAATTTAATGGAGAGTCGTTTTGGCAATAAGTAGTGCTGCAGCAATTGGACATTGGACATCCATATTAAGTGGGGCAAAAGGACTACTGATCTTAAATTGACACCATACACAGACATTAACTTGAATTGGGCCATATTCATACATGGAAAACCTAAAATTATAAAACTTTTGGAAAAGAACATCAGAGAAAATATTTGTGTCCTTAAGTTAGGCATAGATATTTCAGAGAGGACACAAAAAGTATGGCCCCAAGGGAAAAATTCATGCTAAGGTGCCAGCAGTTTTAACCATCATTGCTTTGCATCATGAATTAAAACATCAATGCACTGAAAAAGGTAAATAAATAAAATCCTAAATTATTATAAAAATAATTTTGACTCAGGGACCCCCCCTTAAAATTTTCAAGCACCCCAGCCTCCAGCAAGAATCCTCAGACCACACTTTGAGAATAGTTATTTTGTAATCATTAAAAAGAATGAAATCTGGTGTATGCAACAATGAATGCATCATACAGACGTAATGTTCAACAAAAGAAGCCTGACACAAAGGAGAGCATACTGTATAATACCATTTATACAGCTTCCAAGAACAGGCTAAAGTACTCTGGGGCATGAGAAGTCAAAATAATGGTTCTCTCTGGGGTGGGGGCAGGAGATCAACTGAGAAAGTTCATAAAAGGAACCTATATGTTGATTTTTAGTGGTACTTTGTACATTTTGCTATATGGATGTTATACCTCAATAAAACTATAAAAAGAATATAAGTATGTTTTTAATCTTTAACAATTTTATATTTCTCCCCCTCTTGAACTTCTGTGTCAATATATTTCAATTCCACTTCCCTACAGAATATTATTCTAATGAAATATATTTCTGTACTTAAATGTTTTATTAAAGATACTCTACTACATTTACATGAAAAAAAAAACATAGACATATTCCCAAGCTGGTCAATTTTTGGGAAGAAGCCATAATGAAGCTGCAAATCTGAGAATTCTAGTTTGAGACTGATGAACCATAACATTTATTTGGCATTTCACACCTTAATTGTTAAATACTTTTCAATGTATATGTCTTATTTCACTAGAACACTTCTTAAAGGCAGGGGTGCATCTCAGGTCTTCCATAGCCCAGGATCTGGCACATAGTAGGTGGCTCACTGATTGATTTTTCTCATTTACTAATGTAATAAAAATTTCTTTTGCCTTTTATTTATGTGTAAGGTTTGCTAGGCTCTGTGCCTATAATGATGGGTAAGTACAAGGTTCAATAAATTCCTGTTGATAATTGATGGATAATTATCAGCTACACTTCAGAAAAGGTGTAATTCTCTTTTCTCCCAAATTCCAAGTACAGGTGCACTACAGGTCTTATTAACCCTGTTGTAAAAATGGGGACACCAATACACAAAGATTAATTAACTGACTCACTTAGGGTCATGGACTTCATCATGAGTCAAGTGAAGATTAAAACTCTTATAGGTTCTTTTCTGGACTGAGGTGCCAAGGGAATTCAGATTGACTAGAGTTCATATTTAATTTAAACGCTCTCATTTCACTTGTGCTACATCCACTTTCTTGAACTCATATTTTAGGATCTGCAGTCTGAATTGGTTTACTTCTATTTCAGACACTGTCAAGATAAATTAGACACTGAGGGTCCATGACACCATCTGAAGCAGAAGTGCTATTAACTGAAAATACATAAGCAGTTTTATATTTCAATATAGTATAACACTATATATTTTATTTTTTACTAAAAATAAAAGTGAAAATAATAAACCTGAATGAATTTTGAAAATGTTTTTTAAAAAGTTAAAATTTGATTTTACTATATATCTTCAGGCAAGTATAGCCAAAGGAAGGCAGGTTAACAGTAAATATTTTTATCTCCTGCCAATGCATCTACAAACCATTCTACTGAATAAGATCTGGCAGGTTCCTGACTGTGAGCAGAGATAGGGTAACAATTCTGATGATACATAAACTTGTATCAGATACAGGCTCCATTTTTTTTTTGCTGTAATCATCCATCCATAGCCTTGCCTGCTCAGCTGACAAGACATGTTATTAATAAAGCAAACTGTACCACAAGTGCATTGCCCTACATGGTGTTTATCTTGTTGGAAAGTGTAATTGTCTGAAACAGTGGCCTCTGTGAAAAGATACCTTATGAGCTGTGTAAAGATCAAAATAATTTCAACTAATAGTGGTAGTTGTTTGTGAAGGATTAAAACGTAGGTTATGCTGCATAGAGTTAATGACCTGGCCTTGCTTTTAAGGGCCCTGTGAGATAGCCTTCAATTTCATGCCATGCCTGTGGAGGAACAAAGATCCTCCACTAGAATGTAAACTCATCAAAGGCAGAGAACGCCGATTTGTCAATGTCTCCCTAGCACATAGTGCAGTACTTGGAATAGAATCAACCTTTAATGTTTGTTGAGTGAAAAAAAAAAAGACTGAATTTGAGTATAGGAAAGAAATGGAACAAGTTTCAGGTTCAAGCCAAGACATTATCAGAGTTCCACCAGGTTGTGACTCAGAAAAATAGAGTGGGATCCAATCTCCAGGAGATTGGTATGCTGTGATAGGGAGGGAGAGAGCAAAATGGAAGCAGTATGAAATCTAGTAGCTGAGGATACCACTTGGCACTTCCATAATTCTGAGGCAGACAGGAAAGCCATAGGTATAGAAAAGGGTGAAGCCTGTCTTTAGTCCCTGCCTCTCACTTCTACCCTAGCCTCACAGGATAGGACCTGGACGAACTCTTGCATCTTTCAATCTGGATTCTCCTGGCACAACAAAAGGAGCTTCAGATCTCAGATTCTCACTAGTGGAGTGCTTGGTGGAAAAACTGCATACAGCCTGAGGATCAGTGTGAGGGGCTAGGGCAAGAGCAAGGTCTTAGGTAGGCAGACAGATGGAGTGGCAGATCCTGAAATAGAGCTGAGTCGCCTCTCAGTACAAAAGAATATGAAGGAAGACAGAACATTTTAGAAGTGATAGAGAGTAGATACAGAAATATTTTGTGGAGGAAAGTTAAGTTGAAGGAATCTACTGAGGCCTAAACCATAGTCCCTTTTCCCTATTTTCTTTTTCCCAGCAAAATTTGATGTTGTTTGAATTATATCCTCCCACATGCTCATGGAAAGTGATTTCTCTCCCCAGCATGAGGGGTAAATTACGTCTGGCATCATTCTTTTTACAAGTAGTTAGTTTAGGATATGAATGTGACATAATTCTGCCCAATGCAACTCTGCCAGGGGACCTTAGAAAGGGTTATCCTTCCTTTATTATGAGAAAGATAAAGACAGAAAGAAAGATGTGAGAGACAATATCCTTCTTCTTTGCAAGATGCCCTTACTGCACTTGACACCAAAAATGTAGAACCTAGCGTGCAGCCTTGAAGGAGATGGCCGGAAACAGTGTCATCTGAGAATGGCAGAGCAGAAAGAAGAAATCCACTTGGGTTCTTGAAAACGTCCTTGAGTTGCTCAGTTAACCAGTACAGGAACTGTGTTCCGTTCCTCCAAACTTCTTATCTTTCAAAAGCCACCTCTGGTCAAGTTTTCTGTTGTTTGCACTTTGTTGATTGCTTGATCTGTTCTTGTAAAGGTGAGAGCATGTATTTGGTTGTGAAATGTGGGATTTGAAAATTTGAAACATATTTCAGCTCTCACCTATAGCCTCTCTCCATCCTCTTTCTCTTTTTCCATCCCTTCCCCACACCTACTGGGATCAGACAAGGGCCAGGAGACACAGGACCGGACACAGAAGGACCTCTCCTTTCTCAAGATTTAGTCTTTGTTCCTGGCTGAAGCTCACTGTGTTTGGCTCCTTCGCTACAGACATGTTCTGTCGCAGGAAACTCCTCAGCCACCCCAGGAAACAGGCTTTTGGGCCCTTGCCCCATTAGTTTCACAAACAAAGCCAAATGTGTCTGAACCCCAAGTTACAGCTGAGGCTCAAGTGGGGAGCCCCAGCTGCAGCATCACTCTGTACCTATAGTTTTGTGGCCCGAACACAAGTAAAAAATGAAAATGGCCAAGACTTAGGGATGAGAACTGTCACAGTCATGGGAGAAGGTCTCAGATTGCAGGAATTAGGATAGCTTTACTATAGTATAAATTTTATGAAGATCACTTAGCACTCAGCACAGAACTCTGCATCTACAGAGTTAGTCTCAACACATGTGTATTAAATTTAATTGAAATGACCGGATTGTAGGCTGAAGGTCAAATGGCTTCCTTTTGTAGAATCTTCTGTTCAGAGAATGCTTTTCAACCACCACCAACACCATCTCCTCCCCGCAAACAAAACCTTCAATGTTTTCATCTCTGTTATCTAAGTTTATTTTTTATAATATACTTTGAGAAGGCAGCAGTAAGAATAGTTTTAACTTACCAGGAGGAAACGAAGACACAAAGAGATGATCTGACTTGGCCACAGTCCCAGAGGGCATCCGTGGCAGAGCTAGGATGGTCTCTAAGTCCCTGGGGGTTCTCAAGCCATTGTTCTGATGTCCCTGTGTGTAATTGTTTTGATAGCAATTTCCCTGCTTCTCTCTCACTAGCCTGCTAATCGCGCATGCCAATCACATTCAGGATGGCCACGGGCCTAAGGGTCAGCCAGTCTCAGGAGGACATAATTCGAAAGGAAAAACTAGACACAATAGAGCACTTTCTCCTTCAAGCATGTATGTCAGCTGTGGCTTCATAAGTCTGACAGTGTGTGCAGAAGAGAGTGTTGCCTTTTTCCCCCCTTCCAGATGAAGAAACGATGTACCGAATGCTCTGACCACCGCAGGAAACCCAGTGAGAAATCCACCAGTTTATGGTCTTCTTACTAGATCTCACTCAAGGATGTTGCAAGAGTGCGCTACCCACTCTCTAAAGAGTCAGGAGGGATGTCCTCTTTCTTCCTCTTCAGAGAGTCTCTGAAGCCTCACTCCATCTGTTAGGCAAGCCTGGACGGTGGAGCAGTAGTGTAAACCTTGACACAGATGCTAATTACCCTTCCCCTACAGACCACTTGGCCCTCTTTCCTCATTTCACTTTCACTTTAGAGAGCAGCATCTGGGGCCCAGAAGACAGGGTCCAGGCCTGGATCTGGGAGAGGGCCCTGAGGAGACGCGCGCGTGCGGCCGACAGGGCGGGGTGGGAAGGGGAGCGTGCGCGGGGCGGAGGCTGCTCGCGTGAGGCGTGGACCCTGGAATGTGCGTGTGCGCGGCCCTCGAGCACCGCCCGCGCGGCGCCGATTGGCCGGGGGCGCGCGGCGGGGGAAGCCCTTGGCTAATCTCCTGCCACTCAACCCGGTCGACGTCGGCGCCGGGGCCGCAGCGCGGCACGCGGAAGGACAAATAGTCCCCGCGGTGGTGCCGCGCGCCCCTCTACGGCTACGTTCTCCCCGCCCGGGGTTGCCGGGGCCCAGAGGCCCCAGCAGGCGGGGGATGGGTGGCCTCTGCGGCTGCTCGACCCCCTCTCTCTTCTTCGCGGCTTGATGAGTGGATTGACCTCCCTTGGGAAAAGTAATTGGATTCCCGGCTCCCTACAGCCGGGATCAGCGGAAATCGGAGGCTGAGCCTGCAGGTTGCGCGGGGCGGGTTGGGAGAAGAGTAGAGGTCGGAGAGCAGCCGCCTGGGAAGGAAACTTGGTGAAAGCTGCGCTCTGCCCTACATGTTGGCGTGCTTGTTTCTCTGTAGGCCGCGATAGAGAGCTGGGTGGTAAAGAAGGATCAACGGAGATTACCCCTGGTGTCCCTTTCCACCTGGCATGTGATTCTTGCCCCTGCACGGTGTCAGCATTCTGAAATTCACCTGGTTGCTAATCTCTGGGAAGAGAAGTAATTTGGGACGTTTGAGTCTTTCAGCCACCACCACCTTTTTTTTTTTCTCTTAGAGCTTTACTTGGAGCTCAGGTGGAGAAAGAACCCCGCCAAATCTGGGATTGAAGATATTTCTTGTTAACGGGGTAACTCAGGAGAAAATACCATTCTCACCAGAATCATCCGGGAAAGTATCTTAGATCCTTGCTTTAGCCATAGTGAACTTCCCTAAATTCTATTTCCTTAGGGGAGATGATGCAGAAGAGGGAGACTTAAGCAGAATTTTTGACTAAACTGATAGGAATGTGCTAGGAATTTAAGTGACTGACTCATCCTTCTTGTGATTTTCCCCCCATCTAATTTGCTGTATTTCACTCATTCATTCATCAAACACGCTTTTACTGGGGGCTTTCCATGTGCCATGCTCTGTTGTACTTACCAGGGATACATCAGTGAATAAAACAAGTCCCTGAACTCATGGAATCTCATCACAGTTCCTTTGGTGGGGGAGACGATAAGACATGTACAAACAGATATACAATATAATGTCATGCAGTGATAAATGCCATGAGGACAAAACAGGGTAGAGGACGCAGATGAGAGTAGTGTGGGTTTTTTATATGTTAGGTAAATTGATGCAGTTATGTTCAAACGGTGGTCTAAATAAAATGAGGGAGAAAGCTAAGCAAATGTCTGGGGATAAGAAATTTTTAGGCACAGAAAAGAGTAAGTACAAAGGTTCTCAGGCCAGAGTGTTTGATGAGCTTGAATTAGTAGGAAGCCCTGAGGCCAAAATGAATGCTATGAGAGGAGCAGGAAAACAGAATCCTCCTGACTTCCTTCTTTCTCTACTCAAATCTAACCTGTCAGAATAGTCATTCTAAATCTTCATGTTTAGTACATCTCTTCTTGCTTCAATAATTTCATGGCTGTATTTTCTGTTCCATTAAATTTAAATGCTGACTGATTTTCAAGCTCTTGCCCCAGTTTAGTTCCCTCTTACCCTGTGAATCACTTTTCAGTCTATCCCTTTAAGTTCTAGTTAGGTTTGTCTCTCAAGTGTATTCATAGGTACACTTGTTTATGGATCTACCCTCACATGACTTAGTATTGATTCAGTAAGGATGTATGGTCGCAAATGACATAAACTCCAGCTCAAATTGGCTTAAGTAGAAAAGGAAATTTATTGGCTTACATCACTGAAAAGTTCAAGATGGTTTTGTTAGACATGGCTTGGCTGAAGAATTCAAATTATGTCATCAAGATTTGGATTCTCCCTGATACGTTAGCTCTTTCCTCTGCTGTTGGCTTAATTCTCAAACTCCATGAATGAGCAACTAGCAGCCCACACTATCCTTATTACCAGCAAAGGTCAAGTGCCCATTCCTAAACCAATCACTGTTGTCAAGAGAAAGGGTTGCTCAGATTGCCCTGGACTGATTCAAAAGCCCATTTCTGAAGTTACGTCTATCAGTAATCCATGAATAGCACAAGAGGGTGATTTCACTTAGGAAAAAAGGATATGGTTATGAGAGGAAGGGTGAATATGTCCTGGGTAATGAAAACAGCAGACATACCACACCCCTATTCTTCTCTTGATGTGCTCAAAAATTCTTCCAAAATGTTTGTGCCTATTCAGTCAACAATATTATTTACCGCCAAAAAATATACTTATTCCCTCATGAAAGAGAGATGATCCAAATTCTCACCTAGTTACTGCAGCTAATCCCAAAGTCCAGAACAGCAGGGTAATAAGCATGTTTCTCTATTATACAGCAATATAGTTCCTCAAGGTCTAGTAACCTAAAGCTACAAGATAAAATTAGCTACAGAATACTTAATATATAATGACTGAAAAGGAACAACTGCAACAAAAACTCATATTTGGGAAAATGACTAATGGCAAACACATAGTGGAGTTTAATTCATAGCATATATCATGCTGGACAGAAACACCAAGGGCGTCCTTCAATGAGAGAGAAAGTTCTTTGATCAACACATCTGGTTGCCATATGTTCAACTATTGGAGAATCTCTCATCCATTGTTCCTTTGTGCCTGGAGGAACAAATCCTGTCCATATCTGTAATGGGCAATGGGAAGTATAATCCTTCTAGGGGCCACACCTCTTCAACATTCTCTTTCCTGCTACAGTGGGAATTGGGGAAAAAAAAGTAACTTGCAATTTCAGAGATCATTAGCATTTACCACTAAATTGCTGTGATCCTCTTCTGTTATATAGAATTATTGCTAGGAAGTAGCTGCATAGGCAGAGACTACATTTCCTGGCTTCCCTATTAGTCTTGGTAAAGTCATGCAACTAATTATCTTCTTTGCAATCTGAGTAGAAGTGATGTGAATTACTTCTTGCCAATGTGGTTAAGAAGTAGGTATGCCATCTATGGTCTGTTTTCCTCCCCTGGCTGTACTGAAAGGATTCTAAAACCCTAGAGAATAATCATAAGAGAGCCATGAGGTAGAAGGAGTCTGGGTAGCTGACTGACCTTGTAGAAGGCCATTTGCTGATCAAGAATACTGATAGTGGACTTTGCAAAAGTGAGAAATAAACATTGGTTGTGTTAAACCACCAAACGTCTGCTTTAAGTGTTAAAACAGCGCTAAGGGTAAGTAACTGGCCTTTATTCTCCAGGCTTAGGTTTCGCTCACCATACAATTTTCTTTACTTCTTTTTAAAGTAGTCTCTACACCCAAAGTAGGGCTTGAACTCAAGACCCTGAGACCAAGAGTCCCATGTTCTATTGATTGAGCCAGACAGGTGCCCCAATTTTCTTTCCTTCTTACTAAGTTTCCAATCTATTTGCATATAGCCAGTGTCTTGGGCGGGGGGAGCAGAGAACCTCCAAAGCTAGATGTTTTTGCACCTAGATTCCAACATGGGTATTTTTATCTCTTTGTAGTAGGCCTTATTGTACTTCTTATTTAATGGCCTCCATTTTGGTTTCTGGCTCAGAATGATTAGAAACAATAGCTAGTTGTTTTGCAAAGGTGGGGCAGGGGACAGGGGCATAGTGGTGCTGGAGGGAGTAGAATGGGATAATTATTACCCTTCTAAGCAGGCAGGAATTGCTTGAGAGAGGCCTGGGTGTATTCAGACTTCTCCCAAGTGCCAGTATTTTCCATTTCTTGCCTTCATTGGTCTTAAAATTCTCTGGGGACTTTTCCAATCCTAATGGCTCCAGATTATTGAAGTTTCTGTCATATTTGATTGCAACCTTTAGCAAAAATGGTCATATATAACAGCAGTATTCTTCCCTCTCAGGCTTAGGTAAATTAAGTTCATTTCTAACCTTGAGTCTTTCTTCTAATACATAACTAAAAGCCAACATGCCAACATGTGATAGTTGGTGTACTCTAGTATCTGACCTTTTAGTAACATTTTTCACATTTCATATTTGATAGGCACATGTTTTGAATTCTAGTATACAACAGGTGCCACTTTAACATACTACTTTGCTATTGAATTCCTGGCCTAGTATACAATGGGCCTCATCTGAATCAACTGATTGAATGTTTTGTAAGATCTTCCATTTACTAATCCCCACTTCTGGTACCAATTTGTGAATTGTTAGAGCTATTTTGGTTGCAGGTGACAAAATTAAAAAAACATAAACTGACTTATACAAAAAAAAGAATATATTGGCTATTGGCTCACATAGCTAAAGAAGTAGTGATATATTTAGCTTAAAGCATAGTTTGATCCAAGGGCTTAAGCAATGTCATTAGAATTCTATTTCGTTTCATCTCTTGGCTCTGTCTTCTGCTTTGGCTTCATTCTCAGGCTCCATATGGTGGCTCCTGGCAGCTCCAGTTCACATAATCCTTACTGTTAGCAATCTCAGTGGAAGAGTACATGCCTTTTCCCAGAAGTGCCCACAATAATCTCCTTATATTTTATTGGCTTTGATTAGGACATGTGACCAGAGGAATGATTTCTCGTGATATTGAGAGGGGAGTCTATCTAAAAACGTTGACTGAGAGTAATAGAGGAAAATCAGAATATGGTTATCAAAAGAGTGAATGCTTAGTGACAAAAACCCAAATGTCTCTCATTAGATACCAATGTGTGGTGATTCCTAATTGCTTCACATGTGTTGGTTTTATCTCCTTCACTGGACTGTAAGTCTCTCTAGAGCAAGATCATGTATTATATGTCTTAATGGTGCCAAACCCAGCAGGCAGACCTTAGATACTGGCTGATTGATTGCCTCTTCTTGTAACACTAAAGATGGCACACCAAAGAGGTAAAAAGAGCTTAATAAAGAGATGGTTTACAGAGATGTGGAAAGGGTTAAGGGAACCAACCAGCAATAGTAAAGCATTTAAGAAGTAGTAACAATGGAAAGGCTTAAGCCTGAAGGAGCAGGAGAAAGGAGATTGTAAGAGCTATAGTTTAGAAGGGGATGTCTGACAAACGCTGTGACTATAAATAGAGAAATGCAGCCACTGCCAAATGTAGCCCAGCAAGGGACTGGGGAATAAACACTTGTCCTCTTTTCTCCCAGTCTCCAAACTCCTGTTGGTACCTCCCATTGGCCAAACTCAAGCAGAAGCTACAAGGCTTGAATGATACAGTCTGTAGAGATTATACTCTAGTATAGGGCAAGGCAAAAAGGATGAAAATGGATCTGGAGAAGCAAATGGGAAATAACCAGGCCATCCTTGTTATTTCCTTAGAGCAACCCTCAATAAAAACTATTCCTGTTTTGGAAGTATTAACCATTAGTCTGATTTACCAAGAAAACATAATTTTATCTTTTCTAATGCATTTGTTAAATATATAACTAGTGTGGTTTAATTTTTATAGCATTTTAAGATTTTAACATTCAAGAATTCATAAAGCATGAAAAATCTTTTGTTAACCTATGTGGTTAAAAAGCCATTATCATTGTATTGATATGGAACTCCTCAAGAATATTGTAGCTGGTAATCCATCAGAGAGTCCTGGCACAGCACTTGTCAAACAGTGACAAATTTGATAAATGTTTGATGATTTGAAGAATGATTAAATGAATAAATTAAAGCATTTAGAGGCAGACTCTAAGTGGAAAACTAGACAGGTTTTCCTTGTTAAAGGTTGATGCTAACTATATAACATCTACGAATCCTGTCTCTTAAAGTCTGACACTGGTTTCTTAGCTGTTGATCAAGGTCTTATCTCATAGAAAATGGAACTGCAAGAAATTTTCCTTGTCAACCTTTAGAAGTAAGAAGTTTTATAATCAACTGTCATGCTAATAAACTCACTATAAAGTCCATTTCAGTTAAGGGATTATTATTTTTTAAATCTGAAACTGGGTCTCCTGATGGAATTGTCATTTAAACGTTAAAAAAATGAATATATTTGCTTCAGTATATAAACTGGCATTGTAAAAGATCAGTCCAAACTGTTTCTCTAACAGATTTTAGTTAAGCCAAAAATCCACACTCTTATTCTTTGGCAATCTTGTGTATAGAGGCCTTAAACAGTTTACAGAATGTTTTCATATGTATCACCATTCATTTATTCATACAACAAGTAGTATTGAGTACCTACTATATGCCACACCTAATTTTTGCCCTCATGGAATTTGTAATCTCGAGAATTGTTTCTCGAACTTTGATGAGAATATAAATCACCTGAAGATCTTATGAAAATGCAGGTTCTAAGTCTGAGATGTGACCCAAGACCACATTTCTAACTAGCTTCTGGGTGATGCTGATGTTGCTAATTTAGGGACATTTTGAGTAGCAAGAATTGAATAGATTCTATAATTCTCACAACAACTTCATAAGCTATTGTCCGTGTTTTTTATTTTATTATATTTAGTACTTGCACTGAGCACTGCTATAAACAATTGAATAAAAAGTTCAATTACACTAAGGCCTTTTGGAAACTCACTGTATAGAAGAAAAAACTAGTGTAACAAATAATTATGAATGTGTGATTCTATCTATGAAATATGCAGCAAATCTATAGAGACAGAAGGTAGCTTGGTGGTTGCCTAGGCCAGGGGTGGGTATAGGGATCAATCATTAATCATCATGAAGAATCTTACTGGAGTTATGCAAATGTTTTAAAAACTGGATATAGGGCTGCCTGGATAGCAGCACAAAGCCTGCTTGGGATCCTCTCTCTCCCTTTCTCTCTGCCCTTCCCCACTTAAGTTTTCTCTGTCTCAAAATAAATAAGTAAACTTAAAAAAAACTGGATATAATAATTACTGTACAACTTAATAAATCTAAGAATCATTGAATTGTACACTCAAAAGGGATGGACTTGATAACGGGTAAATTATACCTCAGTAAGGTTGTAAAAACACAATTAAAATGTGAAAAAATGCGATAATAAACATGTAGTCTTAACTCCTTTTATTTTAAACTCCCTTTAATAGCCAAGAAAATGGAGCTCACACAGGCTAGGTGATTTTTCTCAAAGTCACATAACTAGTTAGTGACATGGTTAGCATATAAATCTAGTTCTATTAAGTTGACACTAGTCATTGTCAGAAACTTCAGAGGAGGAGGAGGCATAGAGATGTATGCCACGAAGTAGATACCCTTCCACCAAGTAAAGGTTGTACCTCTGTCAGAATTATCTTCACCTGTGAGGCAAAGAGCATCCTGAGTGGTGACCAAAGTGGAATCTCTTACACATAGTACTAATTGATGGGCTGCGGCGCAACCCAACTGTCTTCTGGCAGATCTTTTGTCTTCATCAGGGTTCTTACATTCAATCAATGAAAATAAATTCTGAGTGATTTGGCAGTAAAGGAAGTGGCCAGCTCACGGAATCATTATGAGAGTTGAGAACCAAACTCAGAGCTGTGCAACCAAGAACAATGCCCACAATCATGCTGTGGAAACAAGCATGGTAAGAAGACTGCTGTCACTGGTGCTGCTCTGCATGCTGGACTCTGCCCCTTTTCTCCATCACCACCACCACTGCCCTGGGGACTTAATTTGGTCACAACTGCCCTGTTGCAAGAGAACTGACTGCTATCCTTGCTTTCTTGTGTTACTAGTTCTCCACCCAAGGCCATGAAGGTGTTTCTGACTAACTGAGGGCAAGTTATGTACCTGAATCCAGACTGCAAAGGAGGATGATAAAGTATTTGACAACTTTCTAGATAGTGAGTATGGGGGCTTTCTTCCAAGATTCACATATCAGTGAATTCTCTAAGCTCAGAGAGTTCATATGCTGGGCCATCAAAACCAAAACCAAAATAACCAACAACAACAAAAAATGTCCATTACAGCCTTGCACAAATGATGGCTCATGGAATAGCAGCATCTACATTAAACATAAGGTTATTAGAAATGCAGAATCTGGGTCACCTGGGCGGCTCAGTTAAGCGGTTTCAGCTCAGGTCATCATCTTGCAGTTTTGTGGGTTTGAGCCCTGTGTCCGGCTCTGCTCTGGCAGTGTCGAGCATGCCTGGGTTTCTCTCTCTCCCTCATTCTCTGCCCCTCCCCCACTTGCACTGTCTCTGTCTCTCTCAAAATAAATGAATAAACTTTTTTTTAAGTGCAGATCTCAGGTCCTATTCCAAATCTGCAGAATTAAGATCTGCTTCCTAACAAGTAGCTGAGGTAATCTGTATGGACATTAAAGTTTTAGAAGTGTTGCTCCACATTATACAACATGTATTTATTTTTAATTTTCAAAGCCCAGTCACCATCAGGCTCTATTCATCCATAGGGTTGCCAGATATAGTGCAGGATGCCCCATTAAATCCAAATTTTAGACCAAGAACAAGTCATTTTTAGAAGATGTTCCATGAAATATTTGGGACATACCAAAAATTATTTCTTGTATATCTGAAATTCAAATTTAACTAGGTATCTACTATTTTATCCGGCAATCATAATCATCACAAAACCCACTCACCACAATGAATAGAAATTAACAAAAGGAAAGGACATTAATGTAACTGCCTACAGGAAAGTATACACACCAGTTTTCTATTTTGGTAGGACCTAAGTATCCTGAGATCAGAACATGGAAATTCTAAACAGTTTCAAACACACAATGAATTCTGCTTATAAGCATTTAATGCCTGAGATCTATAATATGAAGGGTGAGTATTCTGCAAACTCTGAATATTAACTTCTGTGGAATGAGTTTTTAATACACTTATTAATTACAACTAACTTTATTTAATGACTTTTGCCCAATAGCACCTTTATCCCACAGAACCTGGCTACATGAATTAAATACATAAAGGGAACTGATGACATCACTGTTGGATTCTCTCTGGAAACTGCTAGTATAATTTCATTTTCTTCCTAAAGAAAAGAGTCGCTGCCTATGCCCAGGAGTTTTAGAAAAAGAGCTTTCAAACATTCTGTATGGGAAAAAGGCAAATTGTATCATATATCAAATGAAATAAGAAACATTACATTCAAAAAGTAAAGAAAACTTTTATATTTAAAAAATGTATACCAACTGCATTTATTTGGAAGATAGTTTAATTCACTTTAACATTTTAGACAGTCCAAGTATTTCCAATCAGCCAAATAGGGAGTTTGGGGTGATTGGGATATAGTGATTTGCCTTTTATAGCCTTTTGCATAGTTATCAGCCACCCACCAATGCGGTTTATCAAGAAAAATCTTTCATTTATCCTACTCTCACCAAGCCTTATCTTATCCTCTTGGCTGGTGATGAAATGTCCAGGGACTGTGAGAGGGATTGCAGTTCCAAGAAGCAGGATCTCCTTAGGGGCTGATGAGTGTTAGGGACTAAAATATATAGAGTCCCCCACAAGAGATATTATATTATATTTGCTGCCACCTTTTAATTATTTGTTTGCAAGTTTCACCCTAGAATCAAGTGTCTACAATAGGGGAATAATGTACCCTGGTTTATAGGCTTGGCCATAAATGGGCCTAATGACTAGCCTTTCTCTAAACATTAAATAATAGGAAAAAGAACCAAGTACTTAATTTTTAATAAAGAATAGCTAGAAACTATCTAAAGTCTCTTCCTCCCCAAAGTGGACTGATTAAATACATAATGATAGATGCATAAGATGCAGCCATTACAAATCATCTTTTTTTCAGGGCTCTTTGGAGAAATGGCTGATTCTAGAACTAAAGCAGAAAGTTATGAGATAATCCTGGGACACCTTGTCATACCAAAATGTGTCACAGACTTCTGGGTCACATCAAAAGGGATTCAGGAGCTAACTTGAAGATGCTCTCATTGGTCAAAGAATAGACAATTTGAGTATAAATTAGGATAACTGTAATGGAATGGATCAAAGCATATTATATATGTTTCAATCTATTAGCTCAAGTTGATACTCTTAAACAAAAAACTGTTGGTATCTTGGAAAAGGCAAAAAACCTGAATTATTATTTTGAAAACTGGTAAATAAAGAGAATGAGTCAAGCATCTATCTTGCTTCTCATATATATTGTATCTCATGGTAACCTAATAGTTGATAAGAGGAAGTTTCTCTTTACAGAGTATTCCAGCTAATAATTGATGCAGAGATGATAAAATAACATCATATTGCAATCCCTAATGAAATAATGCAACTAAGAAGTGACCATCAATGATGGCTAACTTCACAAAAAGACAGATAGATACTACTTACCTCCTATATATAACATTGCATATGAATTATTCTTGCCAAAAATTAAAGCTAGAATTTGATCAAGCCTATATGTATCTATAATTTATAGAAAATACAGGTGATAAAGGAACATATTAAATGACATGATTAAAATTAGAAAATCCAGGCTATGGAAAGATCTTACAAGACAAAGCATATAGTTTTGTTTTAACAAATCAGTTGAAGGAGAAGGAGGGGGAAGTTATAGATTAACAGATTTAATGCATATTAAATGATTCACTGTGTGATCTTATTTGGATATTTATTTATTTATGTTTATTTATTTTTGAGAAAGAGACTGTGAGTGTGGAGGGGCAAAGAGAGGGAGACAGAGGATCCAAAGCAGGCTCTGCGCTGACAATAGCAAGCCCAATGTAGGGCTCAAATTCACGAACCTGCAAGATCATGACCTGAGCTGACGTCAGACACTCACCCAGCAGAGCCACTGAGGCACCCCTGGATCTCAACGTAAACAAACCAACTACAGTTGACCCTTGAAGAACATAAGTTTGAACTGTGGAAGTCCACTTATATGTGAAAAATTTTTGATAAATACTGTAAATGCATTTTCTCTTATGATTTTCTTAATAACATATCTTCTTTAGCTTGTTTTATTATACATATGCACTGTACAATACCTATAATGTACAAATATGTGTCAGTTGACTGTTTATGTTATCATAAGGCTTCCAGATGACAGTAGGCTACTACTAGTTACGTTTTGGGTGAGTCAATTGTAATAGGTGGATTTTTTTCAACTGTGTAGGAGTTGATGCCCTTATCCTCCACACTGTTCAAGTGTCAACTGTATGATTAAAAAAAAAATCATTTGTGGGACAATTGGGGGAAATTTAATTTGAAACCACTATGTCTAAGAGATACTTGCATTTTCAAGTTCATTGCAGCATTATTCACAGTATCCATCTACATTGTTACTTTCTGAATATTTTGTGATATTAAAGCATTTTTATAAACACTGGTAATGGGATGATAGTGTCATTATAGTTTTAGTATATAGTTTTATATGTATATATATATAGTTTTAGTATACATTTTATATATAGTTTATATATAAAATTATAGGTATATAGTTTATATATAAAAAATCCTATTTTTTATATATAAGCATCCTGAACTATTTGTCAATGAACTATTTAATGTTTGCTTCAAATTAATCTGGAGGTAGGTATTCTTGAATAGTTGTTGAAGTCGTGCGATAGGTTCAAAGGCACTGATTATTCTATTTCTACTTTAGTATGTGTTTGAAAATGTCCATGAAATAATTAGATTTCAAAACTGTGTTTGGAGTATGATCTCAATTTTAAGTTTGTAATATAAATGCAGAGAATTAGATTCCCAGTTGAGCATATGTTCTCCCCTGCCCCCACTTTCTTACCCATTACCCAATCATCCTAACGTTTCCAGTAGTTCTTTTCTTTAAATCCCCTATGTGTACCTATCTCCAAATCAGTTCAGTTCTACAGACAGAGCGAAAAAAAAAAAAAAAAGACACAGATGATGTTATTGATGAGCCAATTGCATTCTTTGCTCTGCCTTGAGACTAATACTTTTTGAGATGGTCAGGAATAGAAGACTGATCTGTAGTGAAGAGACTCCTGCTTCTCTGAGAGAAGTTAACGGATCCTTTGGGGGATAAGCCTATGATTTTGATCTCATTAGCATCGTGAGCTCCATTCAAGTGTGACTGACAGTCACACAAGTCAATACAGGAGCACTTTGGGAGAGCCAAGATAGAGAGTTTTTTTCTTATAGATTAGTGCTTCTCTTCTTACAGAGCTCATCAAAAAACAAATCAGAGCACCTTTGATTCAACAAATGAATGTAATGAGGCTGCATTTCTAAGAAAAGTGCATTATTGGGTTAAAAGAGAAATTACATACTAATCCACTTGTTCAAATAAAAATGTTACTGAAGGAAATGGAAGTGTATTCTAGATTATTATTAATGCTTTCATTTTCACTTTCTTTAATTCTAGCTCAAGTCATATCTAAAGACTAAATGCAACGTCCAAATATAGAGTACTTATATCTTTGTCAGTTTTAATCCCATCAAACATAGCATATTAAAAATAAAGTAAAATCAAGATGGAACAGTAACTATCAGACCATTAGAAACAGAGTAGAAAAGAGTAGCCAAAGATCTGGGGAATAATGAGCCAGTCCTATCTAGTATTTTTCTCAGGTTTCATTCCCAATTCCAGAAGTAAAAGATGTTTAAAATATTCAATGGCATCCTTTTATCATGCTACTGAATATAGTTTGAAAGCTTAAGGTGATATGTTTAAAGATTAGAAACAATAAAAAAAATCCTGTAGGCTTATAATGCAAATGAAACAGGAAAAATTATAGTAAGATATTTTGGATTTAGAGAAGAATGTGCCAATCATCAAAATTTAATGTTTAATTGCATAAAAATGCTGGTGCAGTGAAATTAGAAATTCAACAGATGGTCTTAAAATAAAATATTTCTGCAGCATATGAGAACAATTGTTCCCTAACTCCTTTCAAATGAAAGTGCAGATAATTAAGTGCAATCTAAATCATCCAATCCAAGTCAATCAATTCATTTTATCAAATCATCCAGGGGAATGAACTCAAGACAAGGCAACTTTCATGGAAAATATAATTTCTCATTTAATTAATAAATAATTACCTAGAAATTATTTGGATTAGAGAGAAGATACAGTTATAAATAAGAAAAGGAAAAGATAACCTTTACTTCTGAAGCATCCTAGTGAGAGAAACTGGGCATATGCACCTAAGAACTTGAGAATTTTGACTATGTATTCTCCTGATTTTTCATAAATGCTAAAATACGTAGTAAACTTATCATATTAGACTGAATTTGCTGAAGATACCAATGACTTATAAGAAAAGATTTACAAGATCTAACATGTGGTGAAAGCTGAACTTGGTGTCACCTCTTTCTGGATTTTTCACCAGCAGTAACATTTGCTTTTAGCAACAAAACCAGTTAATTTTTATTATTTTTTACAACAGTTAATTAATATACACTTTATACCTTTTAGCATTGCTCTACCTTGCTATGTACATTTCTCCAGTGGTCTTTATCTATTTAAAGTAAATATACTC
Source organism: Suricata suricatta (assembly GCF_006229205.1). NCBI lineage: Eukaryota > Metazoa > Chordata > Mammalia > Carnivora > Herpestidae > Suricata > Suricata suricatta. The sequence continues at coordinate 95,121,793 of NC_043708.1, forward strand.
TGGCAATCCATTTCATGTTCACCTTTATTATCCTGAGGCATCAAAGACCTCATAGAACCACCATTCTAAGGCACTGTTTCTCAAACTTTAGTGTGCAACAGAATCACAGAGAGGACTTGTTAAAAGTGGTTTGCTAGCCTCACCCTCAGAGTTTCTAAGGATGGGCCCAAGAATTTGCATTTGGAATTAGCAGCCAGGTGAAACTGATGCTACTTGTCCAGGGACCACACTTTGTTATTGTTTTTTAAATCTTTTTCCTCTTTTCTTTTTCTTCCTTCCTTCCTTCCTTCCTTCCTTCCTTCCTTCTTTTCTTCCTTCCTTTCTTTTTTTAAGTAATCTCTGCATCCAAAACAGGGATCAAACTCACCACCCTGAGATCAAGAGCCAGGTGTTCTACCAACTGAGCCAGCCAGGTGCCTCTAGGGACCATGCTTTGAGAAACACTCTTCTAAGTGCTATCTATCTGATTATTCTCAGAAGTAAGAGACTTGAGGTCAGAAGAGGAGTTGAGGAAGCCAAAAAAGAATTTTCTTACTCCCATGAAAATCTCAGGCCTGGCTCTATATGTTTATATACTTAAGGCCAATGTCTTCCTTTCTGGAGGGTTCCTATACTGAATGTCTTTTTAAGATAGGTAGCTCCTGGGGCGCCTGGGTAGCTCAGTCAGTTAAGCGTCTGGCTTTGGCTCAGGTCATGATGTCACAGTTTGTAGGTTCGAGCTCCAAGGCAGGTTCTGTGCTGACAGCTAGCTCAGAACCTGGAGCCTGCTTCAGATTCTCTATCTCCCTCTCATTGTGACCCTCCCCTGCTCATGCTGTCTCTGTCTCTCAAAAATAAATAAAAAACATTAAAAAAAAGATAGGTAGCTCCTATACACATGTGCTCATAATGGCCTGATGGAGGTCAGCTTACATATTTAGAGAGATGTTTAGGCTACAGTCACAGATTAATGATTAATTATTTCCAAAATAGATACTTACATGAAAAACAGAGAGCAGAGAATCCTTACTATGTTATAGCACATGTAATATGTGACTCCTTGCTCCAACAAAGTAAAACTTCTACATACTAAAAACCCAAGCACTAGAGGGCTGGTATATGATCATAATAGGGAAGAGATGACTCTTCTTAAAATAGTTGTTGAGAGTGTTATCAGCTCCAAACACCAGGTTGTCTTTCCAGGTGATGAAAAATGAGGTTGTCACTGATTGTTACAAGTCATAAAATCTTAACCTCTAAATTTATATTTCTCCTGATTACCCTCATTTTCTTTCATCTCCTACTTTTCTCCCTTGATTATTGAGCACTGGTTCTTTAACACAGTGAGTTGAATAAGAGGATTAAATAATTTAGTATAGATAACTAATTCAAAGCATTGCATTCAATAAGTGATTGGGGACAATTGCATAGCAAACTAGACAAAAGGAGCTGAACCCCTACCACATTCCTCATGCCAAATTAATTCCAGGTAGGGTGAAGATTTAAACACACAAAAAAGTCAAACTAGTAGTTCTAGAAGAAATTATGAGTAAATTTTATTTGTTTTTACAATATCAAAAGGAGATAGGCCTTCCTAACTATAGCATACAATTCAAATGCCCATTCAAGATTGGACTATGTAAAATAAATTTTAAATTTCACATATAAAAATAAAGGCAAATTGCAAGTGAAAATATTTGTAACTAGCATCACAGAAGAATGGGTAGGTCTGATATTATGTTAAGAGCTGCACAAATCAATTAGGAAAGACCAACACCCAAATGACAAAATGGGTGAACCAATGTTTCAAGCAGGTGCCTAGGTCACAAGTCTGTATCTATCTTGGCTGCAGAAAGGTCTTAGGAATCTTTGCTTCTGACTTTTACATGTTAGAGATACAAAAATCATATCACTGATATGTTCTTTAATGTAGAAAGGATGTTTGAAAGATGGTGGACATTCATGACTGTGACAAATGTCTACTAAGATTCTTGTGCAAGTTTTAGTGTAATAGTGGTCAGTTGGAAAATACGGATGCAAATTTAATTTTCACTTTCCATTTACTTGGAAATTCAGCTCTGTCATTAATTTACTCTTTCTGTTTTTTATAAACCCAACAGATATTTATTAAGCACATACTATGTACCTGGCAGTGTCTTCTAGATATTTGAAATACACTAATGAACAAAACAGAAAAAAATTCTGCCCCCATAGAGCTTACATTCTAGTGGGATATCTTCGGTTCCTGTTGGTAGTACACACCAAGGTTTCAAACTTTTATTCCAAACAAAGACAGGTTAAGTGGATAGAGCAAAATAAACAATCTGGTGTTTGTTAGCTTTTCCAAGACAGTTCTATTATTTGGCCTAGTTTCTAGACTCTTGCTTCTTCAAATACATGGCAAAGATACATTTCAGATAAGGTATTTGCTATTTGGGATGGTTCCCTCATTGCAGTGAATAAATGAGATCTGACTGTAAGACATACATGTATTGAATTTAACTATATTCAAAAGAGAATCCAATAATTAAATAGGAAGATCCTCTGTGTGCCAAAAGTTCAGAGGACACAGCATTTCAAAGTACTTTAGAGATGCTTAGAAAAGAGAGAGCAAACACCATATGTGTATTTGCAGGTGATGCCATTGTGTGTTCTATTGGATCTAGTTAGGCATATTTTTTATCCCTAACTCACACTGACCCAAACCAGAGAAAAGCAATACTTGGTTTACAAATGATACATAAAGTTATTTTTAAGATATTCCCAAGGCGGGAGCCTGAGTGGCTCAGTCAGTTGAGTGTTCAACTTCGGCTCAGGTCATGATCTCACTGCTCATGGGTTTGAGCCCTGCATCGGTCTCTGTGCTGACAGCTCAGAGTCTGGAGCCTGCTTTTGATTCTGTATCTTCCCCTCTCTCTGTCCCTCCCAGGCTCATGCTCTCTCTGTTTCTCAATAATAAATAAATGTTAAAAATAAATTTTAAGATATTCCCAGGGGGTGCCTGGCTCGCTCAGTTGGTGGAGCATGCAACTCTTCTTTTCTTGGGGTTGTAAATTTGAGCCCCATGTGTAGAGTTTACTTAAAAACAAAAAAAGGATACTTCCAAATCATTAATTCATTTAGCAAATATTTTTTCTTTGGAATATTTGAAGGCCTTGTTCTACTGCTCTCTAGCTTCCAGTATTAATGTTGAACAGTGGACAGTGCCATTTTGAGCGTTAGTCTTTGGTATTTGTCCTGTTTTATTTTCTCTCTGAAAGCTTGAAGGTCTTCTCTTCGCTGTGTGCTCAAACTTCCTGATCACAGGCCTTGGTATACATCTATTTTTATCCATTGTGGTAGGCTCTTGGTGAACTCAGTTAATTTGACAGCTTATGTATTTCAGTTCTGGAAATTTTTCTTAGAATGTTTCATAGATGATTGTCCCCATATCCCACCCCACCCCACCGCAGAACCCCCCTCTCTTTTTGGAGCCCTTATTTGGATTTTGAATTTCCTGAACTAGTCCTTTCTTTTTGGTTCTGTTTACTAGGAAATATTATTAACTTTTTCTTCCAATCCCTTTATTAAGTTTTTTGCTCCCATTTTCAATTCTAAATGTCTAACTGCCTCACATGATAGTAAATGTCTAAGTGTCTCACAGAATAGTGGCTGCCCTCAAGTGTCTGATAATCCTTGGTTGTCTGCTCATATTTAAGAATAGGGCAAAAAACTGCTGACAGGAAGTTCTGAGTGTATGGGTGAGGATTTTTTAGTTGTAAATTTACCTTAATTTGTTTGGGATTATAGTTGGGGAACCTCTCACATCAGTATCTTCAGGTCTTTCCTTTTGGGTTGATCAGATCCCATATAGAAGGATCCTCTAATCTCTTCCTTGAAATTTGAAAGCCTGGCTACCCTGAATCTGGGAGCCAAGTTAGTAAAGATATCTGGAGGCCTCAGCATCCAATACACAAATGTTCACTTAATCCCCTTGCCCACGAGAGACCTCCCGCTTCGTCATCTGTGAAGAAGTTTGCAGTATTTTGTTTCGGTAGGACAGGCGCATTTATTGGCCTGACTACATGGAGTTGGGAAGGGAATCTGGGGATCTGATTGCCTCTTAAACAGATTGGCAACCAGTCCTCCTTATAGTATTATCCCCTTTCCTCAGTTCACTTCAAGTGGAACCTGGAACTGGTTGGTTATGAGGTTTTTAGTGACACTTCAGTGTATACAGGTTAGATTATTGATTTACCTCATTGTCCCCTTAAGATTCAGTTTGGATAGTCTACTATATCTTTTATCACTCTTCTTCTCCAACTTAAATTCTTCTCAACTTGTGTTGCCATTGTCTCTTCTTGGCTTCACATGATTTTAATCTTTAAAAGTTCATTTTCTGACATGGCATGATGTACTGGATTTACGTTAACATGGGGGAGGAAACACAGGAGGAAAGATAGATGAAGAATCTATAATTATTAAAAATGGGTGATTAAGCGTATGGAGATTCTTAATACTAGCCTGTTTACCTTTTTTTAGGTTTAAAACTCTTTTCTTTTAAACATTTATTTATTTTTTTGAGACAGAGAGAGACAGCCCATGAACAGGGGAGGGGCAGAGAGAGAGGGAGACACAGAATCTGAAGCAGACTCCAGGCTCTGAGCTGTCAGCACAGAGCCCGATGCAGGGCTCGAACCCACGAACTGTGAGATTATGACCTGAGCCTAGTTGAATGTTCAACCGACTGAGCCACTCAGACGCCCCTGAAACTTTCTATAATAAAATTAAAAAAAAAAAATCTCGGCATGAGAGGGAATGACATATGGCCCTTCGTAGGAAAGTGGATGGACCTTGAGGGTGTCATGCTGAGTGAAGTAAACCAGGCAGAGAAGGACAGAAACCATATGTTTGCACTCATAGGTCTAGCAGGAAAACAAGAGAGACCTAATGGAGAACCAGGGGGAACAGAGGAGGGAGAGAGAGTTGGGGAGAGAGAGGGATGCAGAACTTGAGAGACTATTGAATGCTGAGAATGAACTGAGGGTTGGGGGGGAGGGGGAGGGGGGGAGAGAGGTGGTGGTGATGGTGGAGGGCACTTGAGGGGAAGAGCACTGGGTGTTGTATGGAAAACAATTTGACAATAAAATATTAAAAAAAAAATCTCGGTACTGATTTCTTAGTGTGATATTAGGAAGAGCAAAATTCAGAGTACGTATTAAATTGCCACCTCTACCTAGAAGTAAACAACAATTCGTTTTTCAATAAATATTGAGCATCCACTATGTACTAGGCATTGTGCCAAGATACACACATAGGACTATGGAAAGGAGAGATTATCTATTTTACTTGGTGTACTATACTGACTTTAAAAATTAAAATCTGTGGCTATCTAGGTTTGATGTTTTAATGTGCTTAACAGTTTTTCCCCATTTCTGACTCTGCCTGTCTCTTGATTTTGGTATACATGCATGCTTTTGTGAAATATGGAAGAAGAAATCCGAAAGGGGAAAAAGACATTGAATATAAGAAGGACAATTAAGGGATGTCTCCTCAAGTCTGAAAATAGAATTCACACAAGCCATTGGATGGCTTAAATAATAAATTACACTAGCAAGGAACAGAGAACTCTTTTTACCTATGAACAGAGAGAAAAGGCAAAATCTGTACCAGGAAATCCCACGAGGGATTCTTGCTAGCTGATAAAGGAGAATGAGGAGAGTGGACTTTTGATGACTACTGGAATTTGGCTTATAGTAGGATGGAAAATTTTGGCTTTTAGTTCATCAGTGATGAAAGTGCCATGAACTGCAGGCAACACTTATAAAAATAATTGTAACATAAAATTGTTCCCTTTGGTCCCAAGGGTATAGCTGTGGAAAAGAAAGCAAGAACTCTCTGCTCCCCTATGGAGAAGGGAGCTACCAGGGAGTCTATTACCCATCAATCTTGGTTCTAGGTGGATAGCCCTAGGAGGCCACTCACTCCATCTAAATAGCAACTTGCCACTTTGACTTCGTTAGGTCTATTCTCTTTCCTCTTCTTCTTCCTCCTTCTATGAATTTCTAGAATATTTCCTTGTAAACAAGAGGCCAAATGCAAGTCAATCTCCCCGGGAAGCAAAGTTACTTCAGTTACTATTTCTTTTGACTATTAAAGGTTTCTCTGATCAACTCAGGTCTCCCTTATAAAATTGTGTGTGTGTGTGAGAGTGTGTATGTGTTAGAGTGTAGAGTGGGGGCTCTTAAAAAGTGGGAACTGAAACTATGTGGACAGAATTCTTCTATCTGTCCATTGGGGCTAAGGTGAATAGTGAAATAAAATATATCAGATTATAACCTTTTGAGGCAGATTGGGTTTGAGACTGTTCCTCACAGCATTCAGCACCAGCCTTGCATGTAATAAATGGTCATTAAATATATTTGAATATTGGCTGATATTGGTTAATTCACATTATAGATATAGTACTTTCAATTATCACTGAATTTGTGTTACTAGTCATTTCCCCCTGAGCTATTCAGTAAAGGCCTCTGGCTCTATCTGGCAAGGTCAGCAAAGGCCCAGAAATTAGTTGGAAGTGACACAAAACTCTGGCTTTTGTTATTCTTTTTGTCTTCAATATTTATCAGGAGTATTCTAGGAAATCCATTGGTGGGAATAATGTTCTGGCATTAAAAATGATACATGCAAAGACTACCTAGTGATATGAAAAATAAATTCATGTTATGTCAAGTGATTGATAGATTTAATTTCAGTCTCCCTTTTTTGAGTGTCTACTATGTACTGGTGCCAGGTTAGGTGCATGGTACAGACAAGCATGGCAATCTTAGTGCTCAGGGAGTATGAAATATAGGATGGAAAATAAAGTATAAAACAGTTTGAGTCATAACAGATATGAAAAACTTCACCAGTCATTCAAAGGAGGGAGGGAGCCCCCAGGACTGAGGGTTTGGGGAGATACTTATTTCTTCCTCTGAATTAGTTATATGAGAAACTAGCTCTCCATTTTTGTTTTTTGAAAGTAGCATAAATCCTTCAAATGGGATTATATTCTCCTTTCCCCAGTATTTCTTTTCAGTTTTACCACTGAGTGATATAATCTTACCCCTGGAATGGGGCCTTAAAAGTTCTAGTCAGACTTCCCATTTGATGTTGAGGTTTTTGCCACCAAAAAAAAAAAAAAAAAAGCCATTCGGCCTATATTACTTAGAACACATTAGATTACAAACAGCAGAAAACTCTAATTCTGTTGTTTGCATCAATGATCGTAGACTTGGGTTCAGAAGCCATTTAACTGGAAGCTCAAAAACATCACCAGAGATACTATCACTTTGCTTTCTCCATGCCTGCTTTATTTTAACCTAGCCATACCTTGTGGTTGGAAAATGGATGCACACAGTCCAGGGGCTCCTTAATTTTTTTTCATAAACATGTTGGTGATATCTCTTCAATGTTTGTTGTTTTTATGCTCCCTGATTTTCTGAGTATATGCAAAAAGAGGAGGTTGACTCTGAAGTTCTCTTGGAATATGAAACAAACAAAAACTTCCCCAAAAGGCCACAGCAAATTGCTCCTCTCATTGTCCCAAATTGTGTCATGCCCATTGCCAACCAGTAAACCAGTAACTGTGGTAGGAATGGGATTATGCTGCTTTATTTAGGTTGGAATTATGCTAATTTGCTTATATTGGAACCATATGCTCCAGCATGCAGCCAAGGCCGGGATATGAAGGCTAAGAACTGGGAGTGTTAACCTAGATAACTGAGAGTGGATAATGGAGAAGTTACCACAGGATCTGGCACAAGGTCCAGAGCGTGGCCGTTGACAACGTCATGAAAACCCCTAACACCAAGCCACAATTGCCTTCTCTCTCTGAACAGCTTGGGTTGTAATAAAGGACAGCAACTTCATATTTGGAGCTGAATCTACCTCCTTGTTTCCATGCACATCTGGGCTCCAATGACTCCTTGCCTTGTCATTGCCCTCAAGTCGTTGGTTGCTTCCTTCAATTTGTTAACGTTGGGTGTGTCTTCTTTCTGCAGTGTTTCTTCTCCCAGGCCCATAGTGCACTCACTGAACCAAGAGTTAAACACTGGCTGCCATTGGAGAAAAGCCTTACTTCCATTTCCAAACTAAAAGGTATTGAGGTTTAGTTATTTTGTCTTCTTTTTATTGTTTGGGGCTTCTTCGCGCCAAGTTGGGAACTTGCTCCAAAATAGTAGCTGTGCGACCAAACCTTCCTGGGCCATCTCTGCAAGATGAAGGCACTGGCTTGATCCATTTCCAAGAACTCTTCCCCGCTGTCCAATTCGGTGGCCCCGAACCAGGATTCGCGTGGGAAGAGGTGATTGTAGACTTGAGGGCCTGTGTGAGTGGCGTGTTTGGGTAACTGAAGCCCACGCTGCTTTGTGTGGTTTGAGGGAGCTTTTGCCCCGTTCTGTCATTCTGCTCAGCAAGGAATTCGACCAGCTGCACCTACTCCAAGCGCGGACCGAAGTGGCTTAGTCTCCCTTCCCCACGCACGAATTTTCCCCGCCGAGCGCTGCGCAGCCTCCAGGGCTGCAACGACTGGGCCAGGCCGACTGCGGCGTCCGGTGTCCAGCGTCCAGCGCCGCTTGCTCGGGAACGGCAGCCTCCAGGTCTCTGCGGCCTCGACCTGACTTGTCCTGGGCAGCGGATCCAGATGCGCCCGCAGCTGCGTCTCCTCCGGGCCGCTCTGCCGCCCGAGGCAGAAGCGGGACAAACCAGAGGAGGCGCTACAGTGCCTGCCGCCCTGCTCCCGCGGGCACGGACGAGGTGCCCTCCGCAGGCGGCCCGACCCTGCCTCGCGGGGTGCCTGTGCGCGTCTCCCGCCCTTCCCCGGCGGCCCCCACTCCGTCCCGCCTCACCCTACCGCGGGCTTTGTCCACCGGCCGCGCGGTGGCCCCTCCCCGTTCCCGCCGGCTCCTCCCCACCCCCTCCGCTGGCCCCACTTCCTCGGCGCAGGCGGCTGGAGCGGGCCGGGGACGGAAGGGTTAACCCGGGGCTCTTCCCGGCGCGGAGGGATCCGAAGCCGAGCCGAGCGCAGTGCTGAGGCCGTCTCAGCGAAAAAAATGTCCGCCTGAGGAGACCCACAAGTTCTATTCGGGGGGACCGCCAGCCCGCCCCGGGAGGAAGGGGCGGCCAGGCCCGAGAGCCGCCTGCCCCGCCCGGATCCGAAAGCTCGCGCGGGGCAAAGTGAGCCGAGCTGCCGGGAGGTACAAGGGGAAGCCCGAGCCCGCTCTCCCGGCCAAAGTGAACTTTAATCGAGGTGGTTGGATGCGGAGACGGGGCGGCAGGTAATTGCGGAGACGAGCGGGAGGGGTACGCCGTGGCGGGGCTAGGGGCTGAGGGGCGCCGCCACGTCTCTCCCGGAGCGGAGGCGCCCCCGGCCCGCGCCTCAACTCCGAGCCCCTTTGTACAGAGGCGAGCCTGGGGTTTCCTCCAACTTGGGGAGCGGAGTGGGGACGGAGGCGAGAGTCGCGGACAGCCAGGCCCGCGGGCGGCGCGCTCGGCCTGCGCGCCCCGTACGGCACTCAGCTCCAGCTCCCGGGCGCGCGGGAGAGCAGGCTGCTTCGGCCGCCGCGCCGGGCTCATTGTTCGGCAGGTCCGGGGCTGGCCGGCCGCGGGCAGGGTAGCAAAAGTGGGAGGAGGCCGAGCCGGGGGAGTAGTGTGCCTGGGAAGAGCGAGACTAGTTGTCGGGGTTTGTATTTTCTTTTTAAAAACGTTCCTCGGGCGTGCGGGGGTTGCTTTCCGACCCCCGGGGCCCGCTGGGGACGTCCGGGCGGCGGCGGCGGCAGACGCGGGCCTGCGAGCGGCGCGTTCCCTGCAACTTGTCAGTTCTATTGTTGCCGAGCCAGTGAGTCACTTCGCATCTCCCCTCGTCGCCACTCCGCTCGCTGGACGTCTCGTCGCCCCTCACCCCGCCCCTCGAGACCCCCGCCCGGCCGGGCTCCGCGCCGAGCACCCGGCGGCCGCGCGGGGTGGGGGCGCCGGGGAGGGGGCAGGGTTGGGCTCGGAAACTTGCAGGAGAGGCGGCGAGTTGCGGGAGCCGCCGCGAAGCTCCCGGGCCGCGCGGAGGAACGCTTGGATTCACCGACCCGGCGCGGTGCTGGGCTCTCCTGCCCCCTGCCCGCGCGGCGGTGGGAACGAGTTGGGTGCTGGAAGTCAGCCCACGGCTCTCGGTCCTGCCCTACGCCCCTCTTCTCCTCACACACTTTGGGCCTCGGTGGTCTCTCTGAGCCTGTTTCCTCTGCCTTAGGACCTGCTAGAAGTGACCGAAGATGAATCCCCAGCAGCAGCGCATGGCCGCTATAGGGACCGACAAGGAGCTGAGCGACCTGCTGGACTTCAGTGCGGTATGAGAGCTTTCCGCGGCATCTTGGGGTTCTGCTGAGGTTTACAAAAAAAAAAAAAAGAGAGAGAAAAGAAAGAAAGAAAAAGGCGGGGGTGGGGGTGGGGAAAGCGACGTGGAGACTAGGCAGCGTGAACTCCATCTGCTTTGAGCAGTAGTTCTCAGGGCTGGAGTCCAGCTCCCCCAAGTTGGACACCTGAACTTTGATGTAATGTCTAGACGTGCAGATTTAAAACTTTAGTGCTAGAGGGGTCATTTGATTTAACCAGTTAAAAGGAGAACAATGTAACCATGAGCTTTGGTTGAGTCACCCTCTGACCCTGATGATTATTAAGGATTTTGAACTTTATGTGAAAAAAGAAAATTATTTTTTCTGCACTCTGTTTCCCTCCCTAAGATGTGATAGAATTTGATACCTGAAAGATGTCCGTTATGAGAAAGCCAGATAGAGGCTAGAGTTTCCAATCTTTTTGGCCTAACACTTTTAAGTACATAAATTCATGTGTGTGAATGTGCATATATGTATATGTATACATAAGGATATATATATTTATAAAGTTCTTACCGTAGGAAATAATTGACTTCCGAATAGCTGAAACCGAAGGCACACTGCCTTTATCTCTAATGGGTTGATTCCTTAGTTAACTGTTGTTAGGAGGCAGGACCATTACCTACTTTATAAAAGTGGGTTAAAATGGAGCCTTACTGTATGTAATAGTTTCTTTGGATATGATTCTGACCGTGTGTGTTGAATGGTAATGTAAATGTAAGATTTTTTTTTTGTTAGAAAGTGAAGATGATGGACATAAATTTACCATTTAAACTTAATAATCTTAGACTTACCTGAGTGGATTTTGAGAACAGAATATAACCGATATTTCTAAGTAGCGTTAGGAAATACTATCACTGAATGTTAATTGCCTTTTAGGTCTGAATGTACATTTCCAATTTTGTCTTAACTTCCTTCTGAAATATGGTAACTGATGACTCTTGGTGGACTTTTGTTTGCAAGGAGTCTAGAAGAATTTCAGGACTAACAGATACATGTGGGTTATTTTGTAGATGTTTTCTCCACCTGTTAATAGTGGGAAGACCAGACCAACAACCCTGGGAAGCAGTCAGTTCAGTGGATCAGGTAAGATGATATCTAAAATGTTGGATACATTTTAGTAGAAAAATATAAAGTATTTTAATATTTTCCTGCCATTTTGTTGTGTCCCTTTCAAATTGGAAGCAAGAACAAGCCTCAGATGGTCTGTTGGCTTTTGGGATCCATTGATATTTCTATAAGAATTTAAATATCCATTTAAAAGTCTTCTGTTTACCGTTAATCTTTAAGTTGAATTTCTCTTTTTGGGGTACAAGGGATCATATCCTGCCTCTGTGTTTGGCCAAGTACCAGAAGAAAAGGCTCTGTTGTCCATGTGTGGTCCTATGTAGTTTTTAAAAATGTTTGTTTACATATGTGCATTTTTAAATTTTGCTAAAATTTCAGCCTCTTAGCTTTATTAAACTTTTGTGTTATAAAAATTAGGTAAAATAGTATTATATGCATATTGAGTCAAGTAATAATTATTAAAACTTATTTTAAAAGGTGGGTATTCCCTTGGAAGTGTGGAGCAAATTAAAAGTTGGGACAGTTTTTCAAATGTTAAAAGAATGAATGTGACAAATAAATGAGTAGAAGGATTTATTTTCAAATGATATCCATTAGATGACTGAATTCTACATTCAGATTACATGAGAATAATATTTAGAATAAGTTAAATTAGATACCTATTTCTACATTAGTGCTGTGGTCTTTAAATTTACTTCTGTATATTTATAATTATTCTAGAACCATTGTTAACATTTATCCCATATTTCTTGTTTGCATTTTTTTGTTTTTCTAACTTATTTAAACTCATGATTTCAAAAATAAACAGTCCAGAAGCAAGGTCCATTCCAGTGGTCAAAAGCTATCATTTTTTTAAGTTAAATTTATTCCTTAGTTTTCAAAGATGAAAAAAGAACTAATGCCATGGATAGCGTCATCTTAAGAAAACCAGCTGTCAAATCCCTGGACTGAAATTTAGTAATTCCTCTTTGGTGTTTGTGTTTTTCTTAGTAAAATGATAGTTGATTTCTTAAGATACTGTGAGAGCAAAACATGAGGAAAGAAGGAAATGTTATAATCAAGAACATTTTATACCACTTTATATTTAAAAAGTGTTTCTGTTTAAAATTAGTTCATTAGCATAATTTACTAAAATTTATATTTCATGATGAAATTGCAGTTCATGGGTAAAATATATCATGCTGTTTAACACCTCAAATAAGTTAAAAAAAAAAAAGCACTTTAGTTTTAAATATCCTGAATGCTAATGTTATTCTATTCAAACGTATATGGTAAATTATCAGCCAAACTCCACACTGCCCCTGCCTTCTTCCCATTTATTGGTAATCATTTCAAAAATGTCACTTTTTTGAGGAAGGTAGAAAAAATTATTAGTTAATGTAGAAGGCTATATATTTTTTTCTTTACTACTGTTTTGAGTGTATCTCAGTATTTGCAACTAATAAATCATTCTCCAGTACTTTCGTATTTAGCTTGATACATAGTAGATGCTTACTATATTTCTTTAGTGATATTGCTGTTTTAGTCTGTTAGCTCCAGCTTGAATTATGGAAAAGGTATTTAACTGACATTCATTGATATGAAGGACATGAACGTCAAAAAATTGATATTAGAAATACTTTTTTGTTTTTAGAATAAAAGCATTTACATTTTTTTCACTTTTAAAAATTAATGTATGATTTATGTAGTGTGTGAAATTAGAAAGCATGTGAACTTGGTTTGTATTATTATAAGCATGATTTTGGAGCATTTGTGAGCCTTCCTGTCACTTGCATTATTCAATGAAAAAATTAATTTTTCAACATTGCAGAAAGTATTTGATTCTTTTGAGTAGGAAATACTTAATTTTAAAACTGTGAGGTTTGTTATTTATCCACTGAAAGTCTGACCTTAAACACGTGTTCAGTGGACATGGTAATATTTATTTCAGTGGTTTATTTTAAATTCCAGGAAAAAAAAGATATGAGCTTTAATAATTAGTGAATGGATTTAAAATTGGGGGAAAGGACAATGGCATGAGTGATTATTTTAGATCAGAGTGTATTGGTAGATAGGGGTTTTCTACAGTACTTTTTCTTGAAGGAAATATCTAGAAGAAATTGGTACAACAATATTATTTTATTTATGTGCTTTACTAACATCTGAATAATCTTCTGTCCCATTTTCAAAAGATATGTCTTAATGCCGGTTTATTTGCAGTATAAAAGGAGGTAAAGATCTGACTTTCTGAAGAACTGATTTAGAGTTTTTTGTCTTTGGAGTAACATTGTAAAATACCAATCTTTTGCCTCATGAAAACTGTAGTTGTGCAGTGTAATTTCTTATGTTCTTTATGAGGATGATGTAATTTCACACTGGGTTTTTTTGGAATAATAATATAATACATTTAGCATGTTTTTAGCTGAAAACATTTTGCATTGCACAATGTCTTTTTTTATTTTATTTCTAAAACAAGTAACTTGTATGATAGCTGACACTTCTTCAGAAATCACTGGAAAAGATGCTTACTTGTCTCGAGAAATCTGTCACAGTGCTATTTCTTCATCAAGGTGTTTATTTTCTTGAATTATGATCATAAGACTGAATTTGTTCCCTTGGTATAACATAGTCTGAGATGTTCTACAAGTGACCTTGAGAGGTGTTTCTCTTTGTAGGTGTTAAAGGTGAGGTACTATGGTAGAGACCAGTGTATCAGGAGAAAACTTGTTGAAAGGTCTGATAAGACGGAAGTAGTTCATTCAGATGTTTAAGTCTGCTTTCCCCTCCAGTTTCAGAGTTTTGAGTGTGTAGAACTAAATTGCGATACTGGGTTTAATTTTTAGTGGTTTAGTTTTTTAATGTTTATTTATTTATTTTGAAAGACAGAGAGAGAAAGAGTGCTTGCATGTGTGCAGGAGCCAAAGAGAGAGAATCCCAGGCACTCTCAGTCCTGTCATTGCAGAGGGAGATGGGGGCTCCATCTCATGAACCATAAGATCATGACCTGAGCCAAAATCAAGAGTCGGAAGCTTAAAGGACTGAGGCAGCCAGGTGCCCCATATTTTTAGTAGTTTAAATGTTTACATGATATCCAAAAAATTTCATTTATTAGTTTTTGAATCCAAGTAGTAAAACATATTGGAAGGGAGTGGGATAAATGCATTTTGTAAGCTGTTTATATATAATGTGTCTATTTGTGTTTGCTGTTTCTAGAAAGTTATTTTAATTAGCAAGTAAAGCTTTACTTTTCATTGTTCAGCGCAGACTTTTGTAGCTTAATAGATTTCTTCTTGCCCAAGATTTTTGGAAATAATTGTAAGAACTCTTTTCCAGCTCTTAATTTTTAAAAGGAATACAATTTTTCATTTTTAAGTTACTGCTTACTTGTACAGGCTGTATGCTTTTAGCAAGTATTGATATAGGGCCAGAAAAAATGAATTCTCATTAAGTTAAATTTTTTAATTAAACTTTTTGTCTCAAGATAATTTAGATTCATATGCAGTTGTAAGAAACAATACACAGAGTTCCTGTGTATACTTTCTCACAAGGTTTCTACAAGAGTAGCATCTTGCCAAACTATAATACAATATTAGAACTAGGTTATTGACAGTGATACAGTGAGGATACAAAAACATTTACATCACTGCAAGGATTCCCGGTGTTTCCCTTTTGTAACTGCATCCACGTCTCAAAAGTAAAGAAAATCCCTGGTAGATTTGTAAATACCTGCTCATCCTTTCAAACATGGAGTAAGCTTTTCATATTGTTGTAGTATTACTTGCAGCATTTGAAAAAAAAATTGAGGAAACCAAATGTTACCAATGTGTGTTTTAACTGAACTGTAGTATACATAGGAATGGTAATTTTAAGTTGAGGGTAAACTAGGTTCAGTCTTTTCACTTCAGGTATTTTAAGGTAATGAGTAGGGTGTGCTTCATAGTGTGTACTTAACCAATGTTAAAATTTGTAAAAAAAAAAAAAATGTGTGTAGTAATACACACTTGTTCAGATGTACTGTTATTTGGGTAAATAAACCATGTTGGACATTTGCTTCTGGCAAGTTCTGATGAATGAGAGTAACTGCACTGTGCATAGCATGTAAAGAAAAATACAGTATTTTAGGATAAATATGGTCTGCTGTTAAGTGGCTCATTTAAGATAAAAGCTAAGTAGCAAAGGAGTCTTTTAGAGAAAAGCTGTATATGAAAGTACCAACTTGGAAAACAAAAATTAGAGACAAGATTTTAACTTGAGTATTGAATACTTTTTAGAACAATCCCTGTAGTGTTTCTTTAAGAAGTCATGGCTTATAGGGGCGCCTGGGTGGCTCAGTCGGTTAAGCGTCCGGCTTCAGCTCAGGTCATGATCTCACGTTTGTGGGTTCGAGCCCCGTGTCAGGCTCTGTGCAGACAGGTAGCTCAGAGCCTGGAGCCTGCTACAGATTCTGTGTCTCCCTCTCTCTCTGCCCCTCCCCCTCTCATGCTCTCTCTCTCTCTCTGTATCAAAAATAAATAAAACATTAAAAAATTAAAAAAGTCATGGCTTATAATGTATTTGAAGAACAATTTGATTAGATAATGAGACTTGCTTGTTACATAACAAGTGAAGCATATATACCTGTAGTGAATTTTATTTTTATCTTTTTTCATTAACATTTTAAAAATCTTTTCTTAATGTTTATTTATTTTTGAGAGAACAGAGAGACAGAACACAAGCAGGAGAGGGGCAGAGAGAGACACACACACAGAATCTGAAGCAGGCTCCAGGCCCTGAACTGTCAGCAAAGAGCCTGATGTGTGGCTCGAACTCACAAGCTGTGAGATCATAACCTGAGTCGAAGTTGGACGTCAGTCATACACTTAACTGGCCCAGCCATCCAGGCACCCCTGTTTCCATTAACAACTTAAATACAAGGTCAGCTTTTTGTCTTTTAGGGTATCTTTTAGTATATTTTTTACTTTGAGTTTTAAAATAATTGTTTTGGAATAGGAAGAGGAAGATGCAGATACCCAACCTCAAATGTAAAAACAGTTGCTTTTACATTTTAGATTTAATGGGTGCCATTTAGAATAATCTCTTACTAAAGCCAGATAGTTTTTTCTGTTCTTGAACAATTGGCAGTCATGCCTGAAACGTTACTGCCTGCTTAGTGTTGTGGAAGACTTGGATAGAACTCTCCACAAGAGTATAGTACCACTATTAGAATCTCCTGGGGCAGAGGGTTGGAAGGCTATTTCTTAGCATGTGGGATACCTTTTTTTTTTTTTTTTTTTTTTTAAAGAAACCGCTTCGTATGATTGTTTTTGGGTATCATTTGATTTTTTTTTTTTGGATGAGGTTGTTGCGATTAGAAATATGCTTTCACATTTAGGAAATAAAATGAGAAGACATGTTTAAATATGTCTCTTATAAAGACTAATGAATGACTTTCTTTGTTAAACAGTAGAGCCATACATACCTCAGATTTATTAGTTAATTGCATATTTACTTAGTATCTACTTTGTGCAGATACTATGTGCTATCCTCGTAGCTTTTAAGAAGGTGAAAAATGGAGAAGGACCTAGATAAAAAAAAATGCAGACATTCCATTTTCTAGATAGGACTATAACAGTTAAAATTGTGGAATAAACTTCTGTGACATAAGAAAATACCAACAGTTACCCATTAATGTAGTTTAAATTGAACCTGTGAGCATAAGAATGTGCTGCGGAGTAAGAGAATTGGCTTAAGGAAAACTCAGATGTTGAATTTAGAGTTCATTTTTGAAGGGGATATGGAAAATGAATCAGGGAAGAGAAGAACTGGCCTCCTAGATGTGGAGTAACATGGAAAGATATCCAGAAATGGGAATTTGACTTGTTCCAAGGTGCTGTACAGTTGAGGGAAAGAGAAGCTCTTTTTTATTGATCACCACTGCACTCCTTGAGTAGCTCATATTTACATACTATTATTTGGAGCCAGACTACATATCTTCAAATCCAGTCATTGCTACTTATTAGCTGGGTGATCTTGGGTTTATAAATTACTTAACCTATCTGTGCTTCTTTTTCTTAGTCCATAAAATACAGGACTAATAATCGTAGCTATCCTCATAGAGTTGTTATGAATTAATTGACTTAGTACAGGTAAAGCTCCAAGATGAGTGCCTGGCACCTTGTTAGCTATGGTGGAGTGACTCGTTAGCGTTAGACAGTAGAATAAGGAAAGCGTTTGTTCATTCAGGAGGCTAATGTACTAAACTAGGGGTGAACTGGTGAGGGTTGGACTTGGTATTAATATAGGGAGTAGGAAGGAAAAATACCAGAAGAAAAAGATTGACAGAGTTTGAAGGATTGGATTTCTGTAGGTAAGAGAAATGACTTAAGATTGCAGTTCTAGAATAACTGGAGGGTGATAGTGCTGGAGAATGTAAAGATGCTGAATTGTTTTGAGCAGTTTAAATTTCTCACAACCTAAGACACTTCTAGCTAGTTTTGGAATTTATGAGAAAAGAGTTCTTGGAGATGAGTTAAAAATGTTGGTAAGAACAATCAAACAAAAAACAGCTACTCTTCTTTGCCTATAAAATTAATAGTTATCATTGAAAGGAAAGTTGGAGAACAGAAAAAGCAACAAAGGAAAAAAAAAGCACCTATTATTCCACTGTCCAGAGGAGATTGTTATATTTTATTTTATTTCCATTTGGTTTTGTTTTTCCTATTAGCCCTATGTTTGCAAAGTTGAGATCTTAATGATGGTTTCATTTTATGTCCACTTTTTTTATTTCACTTAATATTATGAGCATTTTTCTCATGGTCTTAAAGTCTTTTTAAACTTGGTTTAAAATTGTATGCTATTACATGGAATGGATATAGCATAACTTATCAAATCCATTCTCTCATTGCTTGACATTTAGAGATTTTGTTAATTTGCTTTTTGTTATTAAAAAATGCGATAGTGAACACCTTTTTGTACTCATGTATTTTTATCCACGTTTCAGTTTCCTTTGGATAGGAGATGTAGATTTTGTTTTTTATGCCTGCAAGTTATAATTAAAGCTAAGAGAGTGAATGAATACCCTTAGGGAGATAAACTCAGGGAAATAAATTATCAGGCTAAGGATTGATGTTAATGGTGGATTTAGATGTATAAAATTAGTGATTTTGGTTAATAATTTAATGTAAAAATACAACTTATTTGTATACAAATGGAGTGTAAGATAACATTAGGTGCAGATTTATATTTGTATAGAAATTGGTTGTGCGGTGACTGGAGAGAATTCCTGTCATTCCTTGACCTGTGGTGATTGAAATGGAGTGGAATTTAATTGGAGTCTATCAGTGAGAGAGCCCTTGAATTCTTGACTTATAAGAGAGGTACAGTAGGAGAATGGGAGGAATTGGGCCCAGGAACCAGACTACTGGATTGGAATCAGTACTTTGCCACATATTAGCTGGGTGTCCCTAGGCAAGTCATTTAAATGATATGAGCATGCTTTTCTTTCTTGTGAAAAGTGGATGGATGATACTGCCTACCTTCAGAATCTTTAAGAGGATCAAATAAGATTATATATTACCTGCCATATAGCAGCTTCAAAAATGGTAGCTGCTATTATTATGTGGTACCCTCTGAAGTAATACTAATGATAATATTAATGATGAATAGTAATACTTTAACCAAAATTATAGCCAAGGTTTATTGAACTATTTTTGTATATGATGTGCTGTGCCAGTGGTAGTGGGGGTGAGGAAATATCCCCACAAGAGCACCATATCAAAGTTACTTTTCAGTGCCATAAAATTATATGTATTGTGAAAAATCTAAGAAGAAATCAGGCAGCAGAGTAGTTTTTTAAATTAAGGAAAAAAGTTTTTTCCCCCAGAAGAGTAGTTTTGAAAGGTCATCAGCGTAATTTTTTTTTTTTTTTGCAGTTGATTTCTTCTTAAACTGTTATTTTGTAGACTAGATATTGTATAGTGCAGAATAGTGGACAGAAATGTGTACCCCTTTTGAAAACCCTTTTCCATGCTTAGGCGTTGCCACTTGGATGTAATGTTTTTTCCATATTCTTTCCCTAGCTACTTGAAATTCTTTCTGGAATGACATGTAGTTTAAATAAATAAGTAAAATAAAAATTACGGGACCTGGGAGGATAGAACAGCTGGGAGACAGGTTGGAGAGAATGTTAAGAGTCTCTAGAGTAGAGCTTCTCCACTTTTTTCTTAATCGCAGAAGAGAAGGAATATAAACTTCCTTGGTAGCCTGCAGCAACACATTGCAAGTGAGCAGAAGAAATCTTATCTTAAAGATTTATGTGCATTTTATTTTCTCCTCCCCAGCACAGACATTTGTTGTAATATAAATATGTTTTAATTAATCATCGAGTAAAACTGAGATTCTAGGAACATACATTGTTGTTGGCCCATAGCATTGCCTTCCTCCTGTTTTGCTTTGTATCTTTGGGGCTGGGGTGAGGGTGGAGTGGGATGTAGGTCTATACTATCCTTTCGTTAGTAAGAAGCCCAGCTCTAGAGCATAGTCCTCAGCTGTCTTTATATTCTTGGGTCTTTTCTTGCTTCCACAGAGAAATTTGTTAGTAATGTCGCTTTATTTTGAAACCCTGGTTTTCTGTTTCTAGCCAGATCATCCTGTAATTTCTTTTTTTATTCTTTTTTTTTAATGTTTTTTATTTATTTTTTTGAGAGACAGAGAGAGACAGCATGAGCAGGGGAGGGTCAGAGAGAGAGGGAGACACAGAATCCGAAGACAGGCTTCAGGCTTTGAGCTAGCTGTCAGCACAGACCTGACCTGGGGCCCGAACACATGAACCATGAGATCATGACCTGAGCTGAAGCCGGATGCTCAACCGACTGAGCCACCCAGGCGCCCCCATCCTGTAATTTCTTTTTTTTCTTATAATTATGTTTATTGTCAAATTTGTTTCCTGTAATTTCTTAACATGCCCATGCCTTTAGAAGAAAATGTATATTTCTATAGAGAGTGCTTTGTATTTTTTTGTTGCTGTTACATGTTTGAAATGTGTTCCCTGGTGTTCCAGGTTAAAAAATGTGCTTTTATAAAGATTATGGTGAGTCATCCAAGCTACTCTAAGCTGACTGGGGATATAAAGATCATATTTAAAGATCACACTGAAATGTAAACAGATTAGAGATTGGTTACTAATTTTTATTGCATTGGGTAGTGACTCAGGGATTACATTTCCAGAGTAAAATAATAAAACAACTTAAGACAAGATGCAGGACAGAGAGATTACTTTTTTAAAAAAGGAGGTGCCTGAGTGGCTTAGTCAGTTAAGTGTCTGACTTTGGCTCAGGTTATGATCTTGTGGTTTGTGGGTTCGAGCCCCACATTGGGCTCTGCTGACAGCTCAGAACCAGGAGCCTGCTTTGGATTCCATGTCTCCCTCTCTCTCTGGCCCTCCACTGCTCCCTCTCCCTCTCTCTCACTTTCTCAAAAATAAACATACATTCAAAAAAATTTTTAAATCCACAACCACTACTATACTTTACCATGTTTTTGGCTATTAAAAATGTTGGTTCAAGATGTCATTTTGTCACATCTGTTTTAGGTGCTAGGAAAGTGCCTGAATTTGAACTAAGTGAATTTTCTGAATTTGAAAGATTATTCCAATTACCCAAGTGAAATCTCCTCAGAAATCTCCCTCAAAAATTGTTGGTTTATTTTCTTCTGGTGGTTTTTCCAGTGAGCCATTGTGAGGCTTTGAAATAAGCAGGATAAAGTCATGATTACTATTCCACCACTTCATTGATGGTTAATGTAGAGAACACAGGTTGAACTTAACGTGATCACGCAGCTCTAGTCAATGAGCAAATGTGCTGCTTCTCTCAGCAAGAGTTGCGAGCAGTGGTGGAGCACTGCAGGGATCCCTGCTAGGAGGCAATTACACTCATCAAACTTCTCAGTCCTTGAGGCATATGTTGTTTTGAGGTTGTTGAGGATAAATAAAAGGTTTGCTGTACCACTAGAGAGGAAAATATGCTAGGCTTCACTTTGAACTTATGGTAGAAGCATGATTTGGCCACAAGTTAATTTAGGGAATCTGAGTTTATGTGGGTCCTCAAGTAGCAAAAACCTGAGTTAGCAAGTCCTCTTAGGTTTTCACTGGATGGGAGCTCTACTATTACCCACTGACTTTGTCATCTGGTCAGAGGCTCATTGCCTTTCTGCTTGGCATTGACATGCCAAGGCTTTTGAAGATGTTTTTCAGTGTTGGTCCCACCTTAAAGTTTAAGGGGAAATGTATTTTATGTTCAGTCTCTTGGTGGGGCCTTATACACAGCTTGAATTGATTATGCCTTTCTAAGTAGGCAAGTAATTAAGAGCCATTTCAAGACCATACGAAATATCCTAAATGTCTCGTCTAAACATTGGCTAGTTCTTTTTATTCTAGGGGATAGCACAATTTATTTATATAAGTTTTTATTTTTATTTTTGTGAGAGAGACAGTGTGTCATCAGAGGAGGGGCAGAGAGAGAAGGAGACACAGAATCTGAAGCATGCTCCAGGTTCCAAGCCATCAGCACAGAGCCCTATGTGGGGCTTGGGCCCATGAACTGCAAGATCATGACCTCAACCAGAGTCGGATGCTTAACTGACTGAGCAATCCAGGTGCCCTGCATAATTTATTCATTATATTTCAAGAGCACCTTTTACCTGCCAAAGATCCATAGTATCTGATCTGTAATTTTGAAACCAAAAAGGTCTGAATCAAATTTTTTTTCTTTATATTTAGCATAAATAATTTGCCAAATTTCAGAGGCAAAATCTGACCTTATCTGAAGGGAGACTGTTGACAGTCTGTTTTCCTAGCTCTTGCCTGGTTACCAGGTGCTGAAGTGATTTGTAACCTATGGTATATACACTGTATTTCTTTCTTAAATTTGAAAAAATGAATTCTAAGATCTATCTTTTTCCATGGATTTTTGAAAAGGTTTTGTTGATCTCCTTCTTGTGTATGTCTCCCAGATATTATTTACAATTCAAAATAAGAATTTATTTTTTGGACTAAAAGTCCAAATTTATTATATTAAATACAGAAAAAATAATGGTGGTGGACTTGTTAACATAGAGGAAATTCTTACTGGAATATAGGCTTTACAGGCTGAACTTTGCATTTGAGTATTTTGGTCAGTACATTGATTTAGAGACTTAATTTCTGTTTTGAAGAGGAATATGCTTTTTCATCTTTTGGACCAAAGAGTGTACTGATATTTCCTTGGTCAGTTTGTGTGGGAATTTTCAGGGTGGGCAGAAGATGTATTTACATATAGATATATAAGCCCAAATAAAAATAATTATATGTATAATATATGAAACTAACACTGTATGATCATCTTCAAAAGGCAATCTCAACCCTGATCATACCCAGTTTTAACTGTTGACTAAGAACAAATAGAGAAGAGAATCCTACCAAGTTATCTTCATGAAGAAAAGGAGGAGCTAAAATACAGTTTCATTTGGGACCAATTAACAAAATCAGTCTTCGGTAATTTTATTCCCTCCTTTTATTTGGTTAAAAGTTTTCATAGGATTAGTAGCATAATGTTTATTTCTGCAGCATATTCATTAAAGGCATATCCACTGAAAACAAATTGTGATTCTACTGAATGTATGAAATTTTCCTCAGGAACCTGTCATTGGCTCAGTCCTGTTATTGATAATCTATGAAAGTAGCAGTGAAACTAGTTTGTGGATTATCTGTTTTGAGGAGTTTGTCAGTTGGCCATTTGGATTTTTCTGGTTACCTTGCAAACCTGTCCCCTGAAGTGTTCCCAGTGATGCTGTCTTGGAACCATGAATACGTAAATAAATAAGCTCAATTAACTAAATAAACTTTAAGTAATAAATAATTGAGTAATTAAATCCTTGTAAAGTTTGCAGGGATTTGAGATGCTCTGCTGTAGGAACACAGAAGAGGCTATACAGCCAGGTCTCTCTTGACTTCATATTTATATAATGTCCCATGTAGTGCCACATTAAGCAGATGGAGTTTGTATAGCAGTAGCACTTTGTCCAGTGAATGATTGAGGGAAGGAGGAGTCTTACTGTTAAAAAAAAATAATAATGGGAAGAAGTATTTTGTAAATATTTACTCATACACTGTTCTCTTCATAATTCTTATAGGAAGTTGGTAACTTCATTTTGCAGAGGAAATAGAGAAATCAACAGTGATACACATTTGCCTGTGGTTTTTTTTATTGCCCCTCAGAGGTAGCAAACTGATGAGTTGTAGTTGCACCTGCACTGATACTAATCTGCGCAGGGCAAGGTTTGTCTTGAGGAGGAATTTAATATCTCTAGAAATCTTTAAAATTTGTTGTAACAAGAGGCTTAAATGGTGTAATATTGATAGTTTCCAAAAGAAGGTGCTTCAAATTTTATTTTTATTAAAAACAGAATAATCAGTGCCTTCATACAATAAAAAAAATTTAAAGTATTACAGCATATTATGTATAAAAAACAACAGCCTGAAATGTCTTTAGGAGAGTGTAATTCTTTTTATGCATGGTCTTACTGTCCAGCTGTCATCAGAATTTGTGCCTTGGGAAGAAGATGAAATTTGGTACTTGTAAGATACTAGAATAGTCATAACTATTATTGAGGCCTAGGAAAGAATGGTTGCTTCATAGTATGGAAAATTCTTTATTTTCACTTCCCCCTTTTCAAAGATTTAGTGTTTATTTACTTATAAGGGCAAGTAAAAGCAGATGGAAAATAGTTATTCCAAGGGTAGTTTAAAAGTGCTGTTAAACATACAGAAGAGATTTTAATGGAAGTTGTTCAAATTAAATTTGGCAACAGAACTTTCAGTGCATTAAAATGAAGAGACTTTTGCTAACTTTTATTGTATTAAATGGTGCTGATTAGTCCATTTTGTGTTTTCGTTTATTTCAGAGTAGACTGGGCTTTCATTTTGTTGAAGGGCATCTGTAGATATTTGAGAGAGTGCCTAGTAATATCCGGTTGTTTTTCATTGGTCTTTGTAAGATGGTTTGTTTACATTTAAGGTGGTGAATAGAGACACACTGTTGTATGTTGGAAAGAGGAGGGGTTTGGTTCAGTGTTGGCTTTATCATTTACTAGATCTGTGATCTTATGTTAGCCTCTCTGAGTCTGTTTATCTTAGTGTAAAATGAGGGAAATAAAAATACTGCCTTAAGGGGTTGTGATAGTGATCAAGTTAAGTAATTTTTAAGGAATTTCCTTTCTAAAATATGGAGACTTGTGGTTTATACAGATATTGCTAGTCTTATTATGTCAGGTGGTATAGCAACTCTTGAAGGGATTCTAAGCTCACAAGTATATATATAGAGAGAGAGAATGAGAATTCATGCAAAACCCATACATTTCTGACAGTCACTTACTGAAAGTTACATCAGATGAATGTTCATATTTTCTAAATTCTTCAGATGAATTCTTTCTTTCTTTGGTTACATGGGTGATGGTAAGGCAAAAAAAGTGAAATTCTCACACATATTCTTTGTTAGAGTTTTTAATTATATTCCAAACCGTAGCCCCAAAATTAGTATCCCTGAATCCTTTATTTTCAGGTTGGCTGTTTTAAATGCTTGTTGAGGATCTCTTGTAGTGATAAGGTTAATCCCAGGTTTACGTAGGTGTGACAGTTGAATAGGTTTTAGGAATAGTCTGTTTGATGAGCAGTAATCTGAACAAAATTTCAGTGTTAGTAGGGGTTAACACTTTATTTTTAAACATTAAAAAAATTTTTTTTTTTTGAGAGAGAGAGCACGCACAACTGGGAGGGGGCAGGAAGAGTGGGAGACACAGAATTCACAGCAGGCTCCAGGCTCTGAGCTGTCAGCACAGAGCCCAATGTGTGGCTCGAACCCACGAACCACAAGATCATGACCTGAGCTGAAGTCGTATGCTCACTGACTGAGCTGCCCAGGTGCTCCGTTTAAAAAAAATTTTTTTTAATGTTTATTTTTGAGAGAGAGAGCGAGTGAGCATGAGCATGGGAGAGGCAGTGAGAGAGGAAGACAGAGAATTGGAAGGAGGCTCCACAGTGTCCTCACAAAGCGTGACATGAGACTCCAACCCACAAACCATGAGATCATGACTTGAGCTAAAGTCGGCTCAACCGACTGAGCCACCCAAGCGCCCCAAGAGTTAACATTTTAAAGATTTAAAAGCATGGGATCTAGTGGGTTTGGTATGTTCCTGAGTGAGGCTAAGAGGGTGC
Source organism: Suricata suricatta (assembly GCF_006229205.1). Taxonomy (NCBI): domain Eukaryota; kingdom Metazoa; phylum Chordata; class Mammalia; order Carnivora; family Herpestidae; genus Suricata; species Suricata suricatta. Next base: position 95,147,443 of record NC_043708.1, read on the forward strand.
AAGGATGAAGTTGGGACATGCAAGTGGAACTTTGATCTGCGTATGCCTGTGCTTGAAGCAGGAAGGGCTAAGTCTTATCCATAAATGACCAGGTATCAGGGCCCTGAGCTGTCTGATGCTGCTGCTGTTTCTGTGTTTTTGATTAGGGAAGATGAAGGCTTCCCCAGATCCTACTACTACCCCTTACCATTTAGTGTGCTTGTCTGGCTATATAAATCAACCAGCTTACCTTTTATTGGGAAATCTTGGGGGTTTCCCTGACTCTTTGTAGTATGTGTTTATAGGGTTGTGTTGTTTAGAATTTTTCACTTTATTTTAAAGGAGGAAATCAGCAAATCCAAACTTCATAGAGCCCAGAGCGAGTAGGCCTATTAGGGGGCTTTTGATGGAGGTTTGTGGACTTGTGGGCTCCATAGGAGCTATTTGTTAATTATTCTTCTAGATAAGACAATGACTGGGTTTGGGTTGTAGGGTGATTTGACAGTCACCTAACTAGAGTCAAGAAAGTTCTGGGGCCTTCTGTTTCTACATTCCCCATTGTAATAACTCCTTGAAAAATGTATATTGAATTGCAGTGATGTGAAAGTAGATGGTGAGACAGCAAAACGAGGGAGCTCGGGAATTGGGATTGAGGGGTTCTGAATATAACTTCTCAGAACCCTGGGGCCAGGTGAAATAGCTTATTTTTTTCCATAGGTAATTGATAGCTTCAGCATTCCTGCTGCCAGCTCTGACCTGTTACTTCACTGCTAGACCTTGTAGTAGTCTCCTTATTGGGGCTTGTTGTGTCCAGTTGGTCTCTTTTCCAGTCTTAGTCTGCTAAACTGCCATAACAGAATACCACAGACTGGGTGGCATAAACAGCTTATTTTCTAACAGTTCTGCAAGCAGAAAGTCTGAGCCCAGCATGGTCCGGTTCTCATATAGACTCTTCCTGGATTGCAGATGGCTGCCTTCCTGTCATGTTTTCACATAGCCTTTCTTTCCTTAGTGTATGTGGAGAGGGAGTTGGAGAAGAGAAAACTGTGTGGTGTCTTTTCTTAAAAGAACACTAATCTCATGGGAGTCCCACTCTCATGACCTCCTCTAACCTTGATTACCTCCCAAAGGTCTCACACCAGCTTCAGTAGATGAATTTTGGGAGGATACAGGTCCATAACACAATCTTTATATTTTTAAAAACATTTTCCTCCTGTGATTTATGTCAGATTTGTTCCTTTTGGCTATGAAAACAATCAAAATTCTCACCTTGGCATTTAGGTTCTTTAATAATCTGATAGGAATTTGCCTTAGAGAGTTTTATATTTACTACTTCTCAGTCTGAATTGAATGGTTTAGTCATACTGGTCTCCTTATCTGACCTCTTGCCTCTAGTTGCTCTTTTCTCCCAAACTGGAATACTTTCTTGCCATTCTTTGTGCCATTTGAACCCCCTTTATTTTATGACATCTTTTCCAGCCATTTCTAGTCGCAACTTTGTAAAAGTGTGGCTTCCAGATATATTAAAGACTTTTGGGTAAAGGATTTCTTTTTTTGTTCCTGAAGGCAAAGCTAAGACCAATATGGCAGTTATGGCCAGTAGATTTTTAGTCCAACCAGTTATTGTAGCTAGACAGTCTCTTGAGTCTAACCCTATAGTTTAAAAGAAGACTGAAGCCTGCTTCTGATGAATACTGAACACAAGGTTTCTCTTTGTAGGAGGTGAACTTGGTGACTTCAGTTCTTTTTAACCTAAAATTCCTTAGAATACTCTCCTTTAAAAATAAATTATACCTCAGTCTAAAATAGTGTGTTACGTTTGTATTTCTACGAAGTACCTTGCTTTGAGGTCACTAAACACCCAGTGATTGACTGTTTTTAGATTTGGAGATGTGTGATAGGTTGGTGGAAAGAAAGATTAAATTCCCTAAGTTAAATTTCCTAGATTAAGTTTCCTGTATTTCATTTTTCTTTCCTAGCATCAGCTACATGGTGAGGTTTTAAGGAAGCCCTGACCTTGTGTGGCTTAGTTGAGTGGAGGTCTAGGGTGTTTATTTATTAGTATGTTTCACCTGTTCTTTTATTTCTTCTGAGGAGATCTTAGCCTGCCCATGGCTCCACGTTTCAGTATCAAGGATGAGGAAGAAATGTCCAGGTGGTAAAGCCATTGAAGTTGTATGGGAATAACGCGGCCTCTGCCAAACCATAGCCAGTCCTTGCTCTGAAAAGCAAAGAGAAGTGATAGTTTTTTAGTGTTTTCTTTTCACAGGGTATGTCTCACTTTGTTCTTTAGTAATATCAGCTTGTGGGGAGAATGGCTTGTCTAATGCTAGGGTTAATTGGGTAGAGGAGATCTGTTTTATGAGGGCTTATAGGAACCAGTTTTACCACAGTCTGTAAACCAGTAGATAGCCCAAACCTTAGAAGTGATATTTTCCTAAAATAACCTTGCTTTTGCCAGTTGGATTGAGCCATGGAAGTGAAGTTTTATGATCTAGCATTACAGTAGTTGTGGGGAAACATCCCTAAGAACGGAAAGAGATGATTTTATTTAATGGAATGGAGTTCATTCACCTTAATTTGTGATAGAAAGGTAAACCACCACCTTTTTTTTTTTTTTAACTAAATGTTTCTAAACCATCATCATTTAGAGATTTTTGGAGCTAACGCTGCTTTTATCGTCTTCATGTTTTGATGTTAGCTTGCAGATCTAGACATGGTATCTTTGGCAGTTGTATCTTTTATCTTTTTTTTCTTAAACTAGGAATAGAGTTGATCATTTTGATGTAATTTGGAACTCAAATATTATTACCCTTGTATGTAGAATTTGGACAAAGCTTGTTTTGAGGGAAACATCAATTGAAGGTTGAGGAGTTTTATGAGGAGACATCGAGGGCTGTATCAAGCTGGAGATGTGATCTGTGTGATACAGTAAAGATTCTCATCTTAATAATATATCTCAGAACAACATTTTTCCAGTGTAAGCTTCTCACTGACTTAAGGCCACTTTACCTGAGGTGTTGGCTGCTGGAATATTCTTATATGGCTTAGTTCTTTTGTAGCTTACCTCTGAAATATGTAGAATATGTTTTCTTGTGTAGTGTGGTAGAGTAGTTTTTAAAAAAAATTTTTAAATAGTAATTTTCATTGCTTGTGAAACTTGCAGATTCCTAAGATGCCACCTTTCTAGACTTGTGGTTGATTTTTCTCTCAAAGTTTCCATTTGCTCTCTGTGAAAGGAGCAGGTTTGCATTTATTCAGTGGGTCTAAGATGAGATAATTGGTATTTTTATGATTTGAATGGAGGCTTTGTATTTTTGAATTTTGTGAAACAAAGCTGTATTTGTAAACACATTTCAAAAATATAAATGACACTTTTTAGTAAAGATGTTCACTGAATAGCGAGAAAGTTCAGAAAAGAGCTTTTGTTAACATTTAATAATAATCTAACTGTTTTCATTGACTATCTCATTGATTAAAGAGTACCTGATTTTTAGAACTTTTTGTAGTGAAAATAATCCTTAGACTGGGTTGTAGTAGGAAAATATTTTCTCAGTATCTAATTTTCCTGGGAGTTTGGAGTTTTCAGCTGTTGTCTACGTTTAGAAGAATGTGTGATAAACTGTGTATTTCATTGTGAAAATAGTCTTGGGAACTCTGGAAAAGTTTAGTGCTCTGACATAAAATGAATAAGTTGCTCTGGTGTTGGACCAGTAACAGAAATATTTTGGGTATGGGACGCCTGTCTGGCTCAGTCGGTAGAACACGTGGTTTGATCTCCAGGTTGTAAGTTCGAGTAGCACATTGAGTTTAGAGAGTACTTAAAACTAATATGTTAGAGAAAAAAATTTTTGGTATGGCTCCACTTGTTAGGTATAAATAAATGATGTAAAAATGTTCAGGCAAAATCCAAAGTGAATCTTCAGATTTTGTTAAGACAAAGTGGTTGATTTTACATTCCCCTCCAATTTTTTCTTTTTTAAAAGACTTTTGTTGTCTTTTTAAATGAAGTTGTCTGGTTAGGTATAGAAGTATTATTGTTTCCAGAGGAAGCATTTTAGGTCTGTTTATGTGGTTTTAATGTGGGAAGAAAGCGTTGAATTTTACATTGATTTTGAGACACTATAAGTAATAGCAAATATTTCCGTTTTAAACTACTTTTGAAACATTGTAAAAATAAAAGGCAAATCTAAACAGCATCGAAAGGTATATGGTGAAAACCAAAAGCTCTTCTGGGTCATTCCTTCTTATTCCCCATTTGCACTCCCTTGGCAGAGATTAATGCTGTTCACTTTCTTCTCAAAGTTTTTCATGCATTTGCAAAATGATGTGTAGTTTTGGTTTTGGCACAGAGAACAACAGTTCTGCAATAACGTTTTTACTTAAGACAGGGAAGATTGGGGATCACTATATAAAGGGCATTCTTGAGCTCATACTGATTTTATGAAGACATTTGATTTCCTAAGATATGTATAATGACTTGACCTGTTATTGAAAGTGGTATAATTGTATAGTACATATGACATAATGAAGCCAAAAAAACCCCAAAGCATTAGCATTTGTTGGCAGTCTTAAGATTTCAGTTTTATCCACATCATAATTATTCTCCCCTTTAGAAAACAAACAAATGAATTTTATTGTAATGGAAAGCATTTGGTAAGATATTAGTTCCTTATGTATAGGCCCAGTGCACAGGACTCACTTTTACATGAGTTATTTAACAATCTTCATAATAACTCTGAGGCAGATTATTTTAGTCCTTTTTTTGCAGATGAGCAACACATTTACTAAATGGCAGAATCGGGTTTCAAAGCTGATTGATGCAATTATGCAGCAGTAGCTATTTATTCAGATTGTTAAAATGAAACTAATCTCATGGATAATTGTCTAATGTCCTGCTATCAAATATCATAGTTATTTAGTTATCAAAATATAACAATGCATTCATCATTGTTACGTTTTTAATGGAGGCATTGGCCTCTTCTTGATTCTAAACTCAACAGTGATTAGCATCACCTGGGGAACTTGTAACAAATACCTATTCCTGGACCACTGACCCCAGATATTCAGATTGCACAGATCTGGGTACACCCTAGGAATCTGAATTCTTAACAAGTCACTGTTCTTAAGCAGCCAGCTTATCATCTCTGAATATGAGGTTTTAGTTCTGACTTATTTTTTCTGAAGATAACCATTATTTTATATATAACACACATGTATGTTATGTATTTGAAACTTGAAAGCTCATATAGTGATGTGTTCAAAACAAAACTTCAGTTTTTGAGTTATATTGTGCTGTAAGGATTTTTTTTTTAAAGGTCACACTGTAACAGTTAAGCTGAAGACTTTATCTTGTCTTTTGCAGGGGTGAACACTGTGGAAACATTTTGTAAATACATCATTAAACTATATAGACTGGAAAACAAAATTAGGTGACTAAGTCTCAAAAAGGTCTAGAAATGAGTTTATCAGCTTCATTTTCAGTTGAGAGCAGGATACTACTTTTCCAAAGAAATAGTTGTGCATTAGATCTCTTACCTTATAATTGCTTAAAATGTTGAGGTTATATTACCATGCTTCTAAGGAAAGAGAATTAAAAAATAAATCTCTTGATAGCTTTTATTTTTTGTTTATTTTTCTGTATTTTGGTAAGCCTGGATGTAAGAAGTAAATATTCTCTTGCCTCCTCTAGAAATCCTACTTGCCTGGGGCTTCAGAGAAGAAAGATTGGCTGTATTTCTGACATTATTAATTTTTGGGGGACAGTGTACTACAATATTGTCTGTCTTGTGAGCTTTCCTACCAGGGGGACAGTGAAGTTAGTAGGTCTTCTTATTAGATTCAACAGATACTATTTACTGAGTTACATTAACTGCAAAATAGTGTGGGAAATAAATGAATATGATAAAACCTGTAAAAGTGGTAAATAGAATTGTTCAGAGGAAGAGATTAAGTCTTTTATTCTATATATTAAGGATGACTGGAAGAGATGGAATTTGAGGGAAAGATTGTCTTGGCCTGGAGATTGGGGAAGAGACTTTGTAGAAGAAGGACATTATAAAAGCAATGTCACAAGTAGAAAATGGGCATTGTTTTCTAAGGATAGCAAATGGTTTAATCTGGTGTAAGTATGTGTGTATGACTGTTCTGGATTTTTTATATTTCCATATAAATTTTAATCAGCTTGTTGAATTTTATAAACAAAGCCTGCTGAGGTTTTAGTTGGAATGCAGATGATTCTATATGCTTCAATTTGGGGAATGTTGACGTCTTAACAATACTGTCTTCCAAAATGTGACCGTGGTGTGGTGTATCTTCTCATTTAGATCTTCCATAAATTTTCCTTGACAGTGTTTTTGCAGTTTCAGTGTAGAGGTCTTGTCTACATTCTCTTAAATTAATCCATAAATGTTTCATATTCTTGCTTTTAAATTTATTCATTTAATCAGAGAATGAGAGAGAGAGCTCAAGTGGGAGAGGGGCAGAGAGAGAGAGAAAGAGAGAAAATCCCAAGCAGGCTCTGCACTGTCAGCACAGGAGCCGGATGTGGAGCTTGAACTCATAAACTATGAGATCATGACCCCAGCGGAAATCAAGAGTCGTACGCTTAGCTGACTGAGCCAACCAGACACCCTCATATTTAATTCTAATATGCATGGTATTAAATTTTTTAAAGCTTTTATTTAAATTCCATTTAGTTAACATACAGTGTAATATTAGTTTCAAGTGTTCAATGTATTGATTCAACATGCAGTACCTGATGCTGGTTACAGCAAGTGCACACCTTTATTTTACCTGCCCAATTTTGTAATTGCAGGATCATACACTAGTTCTATTTTTAACTTTCTGAGGACTCCTCATACAGTTTTCCAGAGTGGCAGCACCAGTTTGCATTCCCACCAGTAGTTTCTCTACATCCTCTCTAACACCTGTTGTTTTTTGTGTTCTTGATTTTAGCTATTTTGACAATTGTGAGCTCATATCTTATTGTAGTTTTTGTTTGGATAATCAGTGATGTTGAGCATCTTTTCATGAGTCTATTATCCATTTGCATGTCTTTGGCAAAATGTCTATTTATGTCTTCTGCCCATTGGTTATTTGGAGGATTTGGGTTTTCAGTGATGGGCTTTATAAGTTCTTTGTGGAGTTTGGATACTAACTTTATCAGATATGCCATTTGTAAGTATCTTCTCCCATTCCGTGGGTTGCCTTTTAGTTTTGTTATTTCCTTTCCTGTGCAGAAGCTTTTTCTTTTGATGATGTCTCAGTAGTATATTTTTGCTTTTGCTTTTGTTTTCCTTGCCTCAGGAGACGTATGTAGGAAGAAGTTGCTACAGCTGATGTCAAAGAGGTTACTGCCTATGTTCTCTTCTAGGAATTCTATGGTTTCACGTCTTACATTTAGGTCTTTCCTCCATTTTGAATTTATTTTTGTGAAAGTGGTCCAGTTTCATTCTTTTGCATGTGGCTCTCCATTTTTCCCAACACTGTATTTTAAAGAGACTGTCTTTTTTCCCCCCTTGGGTATTTTTACAGACTTTGTCAAAGATTAATTAATCTTATACTTGTGGGTTCATTTCCAGGTTTTCTGTTCTGTTGGTCAGTGTGTCTGTTTTTGTGCCATTACTATACTATTTTGATCACTGCAGTTTTTTAATATAAATTGTCGCTGGTATATAGAAATGAAGTTGATTTTTTAAACCTTTTTTAAAGTTTATTTATTTTGAGAAAGAGATTGAGAGAGAAACAAAGTGTGCATGAATTGGGGAGGGGCAGAGAGAATCTCAAGCAGACTCTGCACTGTCAACTCATGAATCATGAGATCATGACCTGAGCCAAAATCAAGAGTCTGATGCTTCAGTGACTAAGCCACCCAGGTGCGCTGAAGTTGATTGTTAACATATTAGCTTATGTACTGTGACCTTGCTAAATTATTCAATAGACTTATTTGGTATGATAACTTTTAAAAAATGCGTATCTTAGGATTTTCTATGTGTCTGCAAATTAAGACATGTATATTTTTTTTCATTCTAATCTTTATTTATCTAATCTTTTATTTCTTTAACTGATTTAGGAGATCAGCATTTATAGTAAATATATAATGTTATATAATGTTAAATAGAAGTGAGGAGAGTGGATATCATTTTCAGGGGAAGAGCAGTCAGCTTTTCACTGTTAAGTATGACTTAAAGTGCAGATTTTCTGTAGATGACCCTTATCAGTTTGAGGAAATACCCTTCTAATCCTGGTTTGCTGATTTTTTTTTTTTTATCACAACTGGGTTGAAATTTTGTCAAATGCTTTTTTCTAAATCCATTGAGATCATGAGATTAATTTTTTCCTTTGTTCTATTCATATATAGTGAATAACATTGACTTTTGAATGGTAAACCACTTTATGTCCTTGGAATAAAATTCTTCTTGATTATAATGTTTTATTTATTTATGTATTTATTTATTTTAATGGTTTATTTATTTATTTTGAGAGAGAGAGACAACAGAGGAGGGGCAGATAGAGGGAGAGAGATCCTGAATCCCAAGCAGACTCTGCACCCAGCGTGGGGCTCGAACTCACAAACAAGATCATGACCTCAACCAAGGTCAGGAGTTGGTTGGTGGCTCAGGCCCCAGAGCGCCTGACTCTTGATTTCATCTCAGGTCATGATCCTAGGGTCATGGGATTGAGCCCTGCATTGGGCTCCATGTTGACCATGGAGCCTGGTTAAGAGTCTCTCTCCCTCTGCCACTCTCCCTAACTTGGGCGCTCTCCCTCAAAAAAAAAAAAAAAAGAGAGTCAGATACTTGACCAACTGAGCCACCAGGTGCCCTGATATATTATTCTTATATTACTAAATTTGTTAATATTTTGTCAAGAGTTTTTGTACCTATATTCATGATGAATATTCGTGTGTTATTTTGGCTTTTTTTTTGGGGGGGGGTTGTCTTTTCTTGGTTTTGATGTCACAGTCTCTTGGTTTCATCAGATGAACTGTGAAGTGTTCCCTGTCTTCTCTTCTGTTTTTTGAGAGTTTTGTGTAAAAGTGGTGGTGTATCTTTTTTAGGTGCCTAACAATTCACCAGTGAGGCCTAGGCCTAATATTTTCTTTGTAAGAAGGTTTTAAATTTTGAATTAAATTTCTTTAGTTGTTAAGATGATTCAGGTTTTCTATTTCTTCTCAAATCAGTTTTTGTAATTTGTGTCTTTCAAGGAATTGATCCATTTCTTTTGTTAATGAGTTTATTGCCCTAAAATTTCATTCATAACATTCCACTATCCTTTTATTGTGTAAAGGATGTGTATATCTTTACCTCTTGATATTAGTAGTTGTGTCTTTTTTTATAGTCAATCTTACGAGTTTATATTTTTATATTTTCATTTCTATCTTCACTCCTTTGTGTGTTTCCAAGTTTCTGTCTTTCCTTATTTTTCTTTTGTGTGAAGTATTTCCCTTAAATTTCTTATAGTATAGGACTCTGGGTAGTGAATTCTCTTTATTGTTGCTAGTTTGAAAAGTTACCTTGCCTTTACTTTTGAGGGATATTTTTGCTGCCTATGGACTTCTGGATTGACTTTTTTCTTTTGACAATAGAAAGATGTCTATCCATTTTTTTTTCCGACTCTTATTCTCATGACAAGTCTGGTATAAGTCTTCAGTGATTTGATTATGTGGTTTTTATGGTATGTATGTATGTTTGTTATATATGTTTATAGTGTTTCATCAAATTTGAAAACATTTTGGACATTATATATAGATCTTCAAGTATTTTTCCTTCTAGAACTCCAGTTACATATAGGTTAACTTTCTTGGTATCTCACAAGTTACTGAGGTTACTGAAATTTGTTTGAGTCTTCTTTATCTTTACAGTTCAGTATTAATAGTTTCTATTGTGTTTTCAAACTACTTTCCTTTTGTACTCTCTAATCTATTGTGTATTCTATCCAGTAAATTTTCATTTCAGATACTGTATTTTATTTCTAGAAATTCCTGCCCCCCCACCCCTTTTTGTTTTGGTCTTGCATCTCTATCTTCATGATGTTGCTATTTTTATTCTGTTTCCAGTTCTTTGTTTGTTAATATCATTACCTTTTTTATTCTAGGCCTATTTCTGTTGGCAGTTTTCTTCTGGTTGTGGGTCATATTATGTTGCACATGTCTTATAAATTTCAATTAGAATCTAGATACTATGAATCTTACATTGTTGAGTATTTGGATTTTATTGTCTTCTTTGAAAGAATAAACCTTTATTATGATAGGAAATTAAGTTACTGAAGATTAGCTCAATGTCTTCAAGTCTTATTTTTAAGTTTTGCTATAATGGGTCTAGAATAACTTTTTTAATAAGAGTATTTTACCATTATGAAGTCGTAAACCATTTGAGATCTTTACTGAATGCCTTGAATTTTTAATGTTTCTGCCCTATTCTACCTCCAACTTAAAACGTTCCCCAGTCCTGTTTGAGTTTTGGGAATTGTTGAATTTAAGAACCCTTGAGTCATTTTTTGCCTGCCTTTCTGGAGTTGTGCCATGTTCTTGTGTGATACATTTTTTAGTAACATACTCAAGGGGACTCCATGCAAATTTCTGGAGATCTTTCTCTGCCTAGCTCCTTCCACTGGATCTCCACCCTCCAAATTCTAGCTGCTCTTGTTCTGCAGAATTCTAATCTCTGTCCCCTCAAGTCCGTGATATCCTCTGCTTTGCTTGAAATCCCTCCTTGCACAGGGATACACAAATTATGTCTAGGCAGGTAAGTAGAATGATGATAAAGTTTCTGTTGTTTGTTTCTCTTTTCTCAAGGACCACTGTCTTATCCTATTTGTTTTCCAATGTCTGAAAGTAGTCATTTGACATATATTTTCCAGTTTTCTGATAGTTTGTAGTGGGAGGTTAAATTCAGTTCCAGTTGCTACATTATTGCTGAAATCAGAAGTTCCCTTTCCTTTTTGGGAAGGTAATGTGGCTAACAGAAAATGTATAACAGTGGAGGTAGTTGTTGAATGAGGGCAGTATTCATGAAGCTAGTACAGCCACAACTACACAAGTCTGGTTAGGTACTACACTGTATTATGAGTAATACCCCTGGATGAGTGTGGTGTTTAGCTTAAAAGACAGCTTTGTATGGAGCAGAGCTGGGGAGGATAGAAGTGAGAGCATGTAGATGTGGAATTGATAGGCTCTGTTCTTCAAGGAATTAGTACTATGAAGTAATTGGGCCATCCAAGATGATGTCACAATTTTTAATTTTTGTGATTTATCACTAGGGTGGTGAATAACCCCAATTCACAAGAATTTCCTTAAGCTTACAAGATCAAGCATGTGGAAATGCTTTCTAAGTGACAAAGTGATATAAAATTAGAAATATTGTTTATTGCTAAAGTTCATTCTCCGGATCTCTATGGAAAAGGCTGTATGATGTTGCCCTGGTGTCATAGTGACCTGAAAAAGTTACTGTAACTCCAAAACATCGGAATTCATACCCAGGGAGAAGTTTTCTTTCTTGCTTTGAAGAATCTTAGTCTAATATCTGAGAGTTTCTGGGCTTCAGGGCAATCTCTATGACAGCTTAAAAAAAAATCCCTTGAATCCTGGAGAGACTGTTTAGATTATTTATATCAGTGGAGTAGTAAATACCAGTGACATTTATGTAGGTTGAGGAAGATAAAACACTGTTTTCAGTGTGTAGTCATCTTAGAATGAAGCTGAGGATTGACGCTCATGATGGAATCAGTTTAAAGGTCATAATCAGAACTACAGAAGTAGTATTCTTTAAGGCCTCTCTATTCAGCATGTTCCATTATTGTATTACTACCTACTCACTTGCCTACATATTCTATTTGCACTTATCTTCCTGTATCATTAGAGGGAAGAGAATGTTTATACATTTCCTTGGTAAAGACCAGAAAAGTCCCACTCTGTTTCCCAGAGAAATCATAATCTATGGAATGGAAAAGACCCGGATACAGATTATCTTTAACTGATTTTTTTTCCTGCTTATTTCTCTTAATTCCAGCCAGATTTTGTTAGTTACTGTGTGTGAGAGAAAATGTTCAGTTTCATGACTTAGTTGAAAGCCTTGAAGTTATTTTAGATATCTTTGTTTCTTCAGTGTTCTGGCCTGTTTATCTCATTGTTGTATTACTCTGTGTGTTAGTTAACATAATTTGTATATAACTACATTTTTAATACTTTGACTATTTATGAATATACACAGTTTTGTTATCTTAGTAATTTGTGAGAAGTACCTACCAAAGTCATAATCCACTCTTTACTTATATTATTAGAATGTGATGTCCTTTGTTTCTATAATTTATTTCAAGTACATAGAATATTTTATGTTTAGGGATTTTTTAATTTAAAACGTTTTTTAGGGGCGCCTGGGTAGCTCAGTCGGTTAAGCCTCCAGCTTCGGCTCAGGTCAGATCTCACATTTGTGGATTCGAGCCCCGCGTCAGGCTCTGTGCTGACAGCTAGCTCAGAGCCTGGAGCCTGCTTCCGGTTCTGTGTCTCCTTCTCTCTCTGCCCTTCCCCCTCTCATGCTCTGTCTCTCTTTGTATCAAAATAAATAAAACATTAAGAAAAAGTTTTAAAACGTTTTTTAATGTTTTTATTTAATTTTGAGAGAGAGAGACAGAACACGAGTTCTGTCACATATACATACCTAACTGTCATAGTGTTTTCTTGGTATAGAAAACAATGTTAAAAGATTAGTTTACAGAAAACTTTTATAAAAGACTTGAACTATATGGTTTTGTTTTTTTTTAATGTTTTATTTATTTTTAATACAGAGAGAGACAGAGTATGAGAGGGGGAGGGGCAGAGAGAAGGAGACACAGAACTGGAAGCAGGCTCCAGGCTCCGAGCTAGCTGCCAGCACAGAGCCTGATGCGGGGCTCGAACCCACAAATGTGAGATCTGACCTGAGCCGAAGCCGGAGGCTTAACCGACTGAGCCACCCAGGCGCCCCAATATATGTTTTAACAAATATTTATTCAACATATACTTGTGCCAGGTTCTCTGCTTGGTTTCTGCGATATAGAAGTGACATGGGTATTGGCCTTCTTTCTTGGAAGAGCTTTTGATTTGTTGGGAAAGAGTCTTGTGAACATATAAATAACAGTACAACCTGGAAATTGTTTTAATGGCAGTGCTTAAAGTATCATAGACCTACAGACACTAAAACAGCTACTTCTGTCTACATAGTTGGTGCATCATTTGTTAATATGCTAGGTGAAGGCCTGGTGAGTGGGGAAGACAGGAAAAGGCTCCATATGCGCTTTACAGTAGGCCTGTACTATTCACTATAGCAGCCACTAGCAACATATGACTATTTAAATTTCTGGAAGCTATTTTCAATCAGTTGTACATATTCTAAGTGTAAACGTTAATATGAAACCACCACAATCAAGATAATGAACATACACCATACTTTTTTTTTCTTTTCTTTTTTTAAGTTTATTTTCAAATTGGTTTCCATGTAACACCCAGTGCTTCTCCCCACAAGTGCCCCCCACCATGACCATCACCCGCTTTCCTCCCTCCCTCCCTCCCCCTTCAGTCCATGGTTTGTTTTCAGTATTCAGTAGTCTTTCATGATTTGTGTCCCTCACTCTCCCCAGCTCTCTTTCCTTCTTCCTCTCCCCATGGTCCTCTGTTAGGTTTCTCCTGTTAGACCTATGAGTGCAAACATATGGTATCTGTCCTTCTCTGCCTGACTCGCTTAGCATGACACCCTCGAGGTCCATCCACTTTGCTACAAATGGCCATATTTCATTCTTCCTCATTGCCACATATACCGTACTCTTAAAAGTTTTCTCCTCCCTGTTTGTATATCCTTTCTCCCTACCTTCACTCTCCACACCTGGATAACTACTGATGTGGTTTTTTTGGTAACTATAGATTAGTTTGCATTTTCTGGAGTGTTTAAATAAGTAAAATTGCAAAGAATGTCTTGTTTTGTCTGGCTTCTTTCACTCAGGATAATTATTTTGAGATTTATTCATATATCATTAGTTTTGTTTGTTTTGTTGAAATCGTGATCCCTGTATCACATACTGCTTATCTCTTCTTTGTTTGATGGATATTTGGGTTATTTTTTCAACTTTTGAGTATTATAAATAAGACTGTTAATGACCATACTTACAGAAGTATTTGTGTGGACATTCATATGATAGTTATCTGTACGTAATTAACTTCTTAAGAAACTACCAGACCTTTTTTCCACAGCAATTATATACTTTTACATTTCTACTTGGAGTGTGTGAGAGTTCCAGTTCTTCTAGATCTTTGCCAACTCTCGGTAAGGTCATTGTTTTTAATTTTTGCCATTTTAATAGATGTATAGTGATAGCTTATTGTGATCTTCATTTGCATTTTCCTAATTACTAATGGTGTTAAGCATCTTTGCTTGCATATACTTGCTTGCCATCTTTTATCTTGTGAAATATTGGTTCACACCTGTTCTCTATTTTTAAAATTAGGTTGTTTTCATATTACTGAGTTTTGAGATTTCTTTATATAATCTGGGTACAAGTCCTTTGTGATATGTAATTTACATTTATTTTTGCACATTTTATGAGTGGTCATTTCATTCTCTAAGAGCATTTTTTTTTTTGAGAACAAAAGTCTTTATTTTTGATGAAGTTCAGTTGATCAAGTTATTCTTTTATGGCTTGTGCTTCTGGTATTTTCTAAGAAACTTAATTGAACCAAATTCACAAACGTTTTCTCTTATTTTTACTTCTAGAACTTTTAAATTTGTTTTACTTACAGAGCTGTGATCCCTTTTTTACAAAAAGTTCATTTTGGGGGGGACAAGGGGCAGAGAGAGAGAAGAAGGGAGGGGCAGAGCTAGAAGGAGAGAAAGAATCCCAAGCAGGCTCTGTAACCCACTGTGGGGCTTGATCTCATGAACTGCAAGATCATGACCTGAGCTGAGATCAAGAGTCAGATGCTCAACTGAGTGAGCCACTCAGGAGCCCCTGTTGTGATTTACTTTTTAAATACATATCGTATGAGGTATGGATTGAAATTCATTTCAAGTATATTTATTTTGAGAGAGAGAGAGGGAGTGAGCAGGGGAGAGGCAAAAAGGGAGAAAGAAACTCCCAAGCAGGCTCTGTGCTGTCAGCAGAGTCTGTCACAGGGCTCAAACTCATGAATGGTGAAATTGTAACCTGAGCCAAAACCAAGGGTCAGACGCTTAACTGACTGAGCCACCCAGATACCCCTGAAATACATTGTGAAGTCAGGTATTATAAAACCTAGGTTTGTGAACATAATTCATTCCAGAAACATGCTTGTTATCCAAAGTACTTGTGTATCAGCGAATTTCCCCATAAGAAATAATGGAAACTCAGATAATTCATTCCACAACCCAAAAATAATCGTATAAAAAAGTGATTATAATACTGTAATATAATACACAATAATAAAGAAAATACAAAATATAAAGAAAAATAAGCCGATTAACCTATACTTACCTTTGAAAACCTTTGTGGCTCGTGTGAAGGAGACAAGAGAGAGGAGGGTTACTGTGTAGGACAACTATCACTATCACTAATGGAATCACTGCTATCTTTTGGTTCGATGGAATCTTTTTCTGCATGGGAACCATTGTGTGTGCTTGCATGGATGTTGACTGGAGTACAGTATTAATTTTTTTTAAATGTTTTTATTTATTTTTGAGAGAGAGAGAGAGACAGCTTGAACAGGGGAGGGTCAGAGAGAGGGGAGACACAGGATCTGAAGCAGGCTCCAGGCTCTGAGCTAGCTGTCAGCACAGAGCCAGATGTGGGGCCCGAACCCACGAACCGTGAGATCATAACCTGAGCCGAAGCCGAAGCTGGAAGCTCAACCGACTGAGCCACCCAGGCACCCCTGGAGTACAGTATTAATAAACTCTTGTCATATACTTTGTTTAATGTAACTGGCAATAAGACAGCAGAGGAAAGGGTCTATCTGTATTTGCAGGCAGCCTGAGCTAGAATGAAACAAAGCATTCCTAAGCTTACTGTTGTATGAAGAAGAAGAGGACTGTACATAAGTACTTTGAAGCAACAAAAAATTAACTCGTGCCAGTTGTGGGCACCTTACAGTGTTCGGAAGAAAATCACTGATTTCTTCCAAACACTGTGGCCTGAGTCCGAGCATCTGAGCTTGGGAGATGATCACCCACAGTCCTGCAGTGCACAGGAGAGAGAGGGAGGGAGGGAGAGAGAGAGAGAGAGAGAGAGAGAGAGAGAGAGAGAGAGAGAGGGAGAGAGAGAGAAGAACTATTGGGTCACTTGTAATCATGTGACATGCCTGTCACCTATAGTACTCATTTTGCAAGACATCGCTTGTTTATCAAGGTAAAATTTATTAGAAATGTGTGTTTGTATTGTGGAACACTTGCTGAACAAGTTACTCACAATCCAGTGTTTTACTTGTTGTGTTACTCTTCCAAAATTTTTTTTCTTTTTTAGTTTTAATGTATTTTTATTTGAGAGAGAGATGAGTGAATGAGCCAGGATGGGCAGAGAGAGAGAATCCCAAACAGGCTTGTTAGTACAGAGCCTGTCACAGGGCTCCATCCTGCAAACCATGAGATCATGACCTGAGCTGAAGTCATGAGTTGGACACTTAACTGACTGAGCCACCCAGGCACCCCAGATTTGTTTTCTTTCAATGTTGTTTGGGTTATTTAAGTCATTTCTATACAAATTTTAGTACTATTATGTCAGTTTCTACAAAAGGAAAGACTACTGGGACTTTGATTGGGATTGCATGGACTCTGTAGATCAATTTGGGAAGAAATGACATCCTAAAAATGATATCTTTTTCCATTTATTTAGATTAGTTTTTCTCAGCAGTGTTTTGGAGTTTTCACTGAACAATTTCTTACATATATTGTTAGATTTATAAGTACTTCATATTTCTTAATGCTATTATTATGTGGTATTGTTTTAAAAATTCGGTTTCCGGTGGTTAGTTACTTGGATATAGAAATACAATTGATTTTTGTGTGTTGACATTATATTCTGCATAAACTTGTTAGTAATTTTAGTACTTTTTTGGTAGATTCCATTCCATGAGCTATTATACTTTGAACATCATGTAGTCTCTGAATGAAGACACTTTTACTTCTGCATAGCTTATTATTATTTCTGTATTTTCTTGCCTGATTGCATATTCCAGAAACTAATTTTGAATAGAATTGGTGAGAAGAGACATCATTGTCTTGTTTTGGATCTTAGAAGGAAAATATGTAGTCTTTTACCAGTAAGTGTGATGTTAGCTGTGGTCTTTTATGGAGTGTCTTTAATTAGACTGTGGAAGTTTCCTTCTGTTCCTAGTTTATAAGAGACTTTTCCAGAAACAGATGTTGGATTTTGCCATATACATTTTCTGCATCTTTTTAGATGAACACATGACTTTTCTTTTTTAATTTTTTATGAGAAGTTACTGTGATTGATTTTTTTCTTATTAAACCAAGTTTGTGTTCCTCAGATAAACCCCATGTTGTAATGAATAATTACTCATTTTATATGTTGTTGGATTTTATCCGTTAAAATTTTGTTTAAAATTTTTCTTGTGTGTTTATGAAGGATATTAATCTGTTTTATTTTCTTCTAATGTTTTTATCTGGATTTCACACATGATTAATGCTGGATTCGTAGAATGATTTGGGAAGTATTCCCTTCTTTTAAAATTTTTAGTGGAGTTTCTAAATAATTGGTATTATTTCTCCATAAGATGCTTGGTGTACCTCTCCAGTGCAACCATCTGGGTCTGAAGGTTGTTTGTGTTGGGAATTTTTTAACTGCAAATTCAGCTAATTAGGTGATCTATTTCTTCTTGATTAAATTTTGATAGTTATGTTTCTCATATAAATTGTGTTATATAGAATTCATAATATTTGCTTAATATCTTTTTAGTATCTGTGGAATTTATAGTAATGTTGTTACTCTTATTCCTGGTATTGCTAATTTGTTTCTTTTTTTTTCCCCCTGATCACTCTGACTAAAGATGTATTAATTTTATTGTTTTTTTCAAGGAACCAGTTCTTATGTTCATAAGTTTTCTTTATTATTTGCTGTCATTTCTTTGACTTCTGCTGTGCTTTTCTGGTTTATTATTTGTTGTTTCCTGGTTTGCTTTGTGTATATTTTCTTCTTCTTTTTTTAAGATAGATTGTGAGGTTATCAAAATCTTTTCTAATATAGACCTTTAGTGCTATAAATCACCCTTCCCCTTCCTAAGTATACTTAGTGACATATCACATATTTTGATAACGTTGAGTTGTTTTCATTTAGGGTAAAGTATATTCTGATTTCTTTTTCCTCTCTTTTTTGACCCATGGATTATTTAGAAGTATGTTATTCAGGTTCCAAATTTGGTGAGAATACTCATTTTAGTGGTATTTCTGTTATTGATTTTTAGTTTAATTCCATTCCATGTCAGAGAACATACTTTGTATAAACTGAGTTTTTAAAAAATGTATTGAGTATTGTTTTATGGTTTGGATATGGTTTGTCTTGGCAGATGTTCTGCATGAACTTTGAAAATAATTTATCAAAAAAAATTTATCTTCTGGTTTGGTAGAGTTTTTTAAGTATCAGGTCATTTTGGTTTATAGCATTGTTCAAGTCTTGTATATCTTTTTGGATTTTCTGGATGGTTGATTGTTCAGTTGCTGAGAGAGGGTAATTGAAATGTGTGACTAGAGTTGTGTATTTTTTATTTACCTTCACAGTTACATCAATTTATTTTCAGATATTTTGAAGCTCTGTTATTAAATGCATTATTGTTTAGGATTATTATGTCTTCTTGATGGAATCACTGTTTTATCATTATGAAATGGCTTCCTTTGTCCCTGGTAATGTTCTTTGCTTACAAATATACTTTGTATGATATTAATATATAGTCTTCAATTTTTTTATATGTTAGCATTGTATAGCTTTTCCTTATTTTTTGCTTTCAGTGGTTCTTTTTAAAGTGCATTTATTGTAGTATAGAGGTGGAATTTAAGGAAAGGTATTAAGCAGGCTGTGTTTTAGCTTATGGGCAAGTGATAAATTGTATCATGTATCTTGAATGTATCATAGATAAGCTGCTATATAACGATTGCCACTTCAGATAGCTGTGAAATTAGGTGATTAACTAGTTGTTACTTAACCTTCTAATTTCTGTATAAGTCTAATTACATGAAACAGAAGTTGGGGTTTTGATTTTTTACTTTGCTTTTCTGTTTGGAGTGTCATTGTAACTAC
>NC_043708.1:95166772-95200058 GCF_006229205.1 Suricata suricatta
ATGTATCTTGAATGTATCATAGATAAGCTGCTATATAACGATTGCCACTTCAGATAGCTGTGAAATTAGGTGATTAACTAGTTGTTACTTAACCTTCTAATTTCTGTATAAGTCTAATTACATGAAACAGAAGTTGGGGTTTTGATTTTTTACTTTGCTTTTCTGTTTGGAGTGTCATTGTAACTACTGTAGTGTAAATGATGGAAAATAATTGCATAAGTTAAAAAAATAAATAAATGGAAAAAAAAAAGTGCATTTATTGGGGGCGCTTGGGTGGTTTGGTGGGTTAAGCGTCTGATTCTTGATCTTGGCTCAGGTATGATCTCACAGTTCATGGGATCAAGCCCCACATCTTGTTCTCTCTCCACCTGTTTCTCTGCCCCTCCCCTGCTCATGTGCACACTTTCACTCTTTCAAAATAAATAAATAAACTTAAAAATGTGCATTGTTTGTAGGCAACATGTTGTTAAATTTTACATTTTTATCCAGTCTAAAACCTTGGCTTTAAATTGGAACCTGTAATGTGATTGTTGATATGGTTAGACTTAAATCCATCATCTTGCTATTTGTTTTGTTTATATTGTGTTCTTTGTTCCCTTTTTCCTTTTTCTCTTGGATTAATGGATTTTTTTATGATTCTGTTTTGTATTCAATATTTTATGTTGTTTTTATGTTTTATATTTTAATGATTACTTTAGGATTAATAGTTTACATTTTTAACTTATCTCTGTCGTATACGTGATATTACATCTTTTCACATGTAATGTAAGCACTTTCTTGTAATCTATATCCATCTCTCTTCACAACCTTTGTGTTATTGTTGCCACATATTCTACTTCTACATATGTAATAAATTCACTAAATTGTTATTTTTGTTTAGTCACTCATCTTTTTTGTTTAGTTTCTTAAAATTTTAATGTTTATTTTTGAGAGAAAGAAAGAGCACAAGTGGGGGAGGGGAGCAGAGAGAGGCAGGGATACACAGAATCTGAAGCAGGTTCCAGGCTCTGAATTGTCAGCCCAGAGCCCGATGCGAGGCTTGAACTCGTGAACCATGAGATCATGACCTGAGCTGAAGTCAGATGCTTAACTGAGCCACCCAGGTGCCCCTCATCTTTTAAAGACATTTAAACAATGAGAAAATCTTGTATCCATTTATTAATGAAATTAAATCATTCCCACCTTTTAATTTCTTAGTGTAGATCCTTATTTCCATCTGGTGTCATTTTGCTTCTACGTGAAGGACTTTCTTAAATTTTTTTTGAGTGCAGATCTGGTAATGAATTCCTTTCAGCTTTTGCATGTCTGAAAAATTCTCCTTTGTTTTTTTCAGAAACATTTTTATTAGATATAAAATAATACATGGGTACGTTTTTCTTCTCAGTATTTTAAAGACTCGTTCCAGTGTCTTCCTGTTTTTATCATAGCCAGTGAAGACTATAATATCATTCTTCTCTTTGTTCCTCTCTCTGCATTGTGTATATTTTTTCTCCATCTGATTTTTAAAAATGTTTATTTATTTATTTGTGTGAGAGTCCGTGAGAGCATGCATTGGCAGATGAAGGGCAGAGAGAGAGGGAGACAGAGAATCTCAAGCAGGCTCCATGCTGTCAGCACAGAGTCCAGTGCAGGGTTCAAACTCATGAACTGTGAGATCATGACCTGAACTGCAATTAAGAGTCGGATGCTTACCTGACTGAGCCACCCCAGGTGCCCCTTTATCTGCTTTTAAGATTTTTTAAAACTTACTGATTTTGAGCAATTTGATTATGATGTGACTTGATGTAAGCACGTCTTAATGTCTCTTTTGCTTGGTGTTTGAACTTCTTGAATCTGTAAGTTTATAGCTTCTATCAAATTTGGAAAATTTTTGGAAATTGTTTATTCCAGTGATTTACTGTCACTTATCTTCAGAAACTCATATATGTAGAAGGACTCTTTGAGTTTTGCCATAGCCCACATCATTTAAAAAAAATTCTCTTTGTGTTTCATTGGATGGTTTCTTTTGCTAATATATTCAGGTTTACCACCTTTCTTTTGCAATGTTTAATCTGCCATTAATCCTGTCCAGTGTAATTTTTATTTCATACATCGTAATTTTCTTTTAAAAATTTTTTAAATTTTAATTTCAGTTAGTTAACATACACTGTTATAATAGTTTCAGGTGTACAATATAGTGTTTCAGAAATTCCATACATTGGGGCACTTGGGTGGTTAGGTTGGTTAAGTGTCCATGATCTCATGGCTATTGAGTGCAAGCCTCACATCAAGCTCTGTGCTGACAGCTCAGATCATGTAGCCTGTTTCAGATTCTGTGTCTCCCTCTCGTTCTGCCCTTCTCCTGCTCACTTGCTCGCTCTTGCTCTCTTTCTCTCTCTCTCTATCAAAAATAAGCATTAAAAAAAATTCCATGCATCACCCAGCAGTGCTGATCACAGCAAATGCACTCTTTAATCCCTATCACCTATTTCATCCCTCTACTCATTCCCCCTCTGATAACCATCAGTTTGTTCTCTATCATTAAGAGTCTGTTTCTTGGTTTGTCTCTCTCTCTTTTTACCCTCTTTGCTTCTCTGGCTCTTAAATTCTACATATGAAAAGAAATCATATGGTATTTATCTTTCTCTGTCTTATTTTGCTTAACATTGTACTCTGTAGTTCCATTCATGTCATTGCAAATGGTAAGATTTCATTCTTTTACACAGCTGAATAATAGTCCAGCGTGTGTGTGTGTAAATATGTAAATACATATATATACATATATATGCCATATCATCTCTGTTCATCAGTCTGTAGATGCTTAGGTGGCTTCCATATCTTGGTTATTGTAAATAATGCTGCTGTAAACATAGGGGTGCATATGTCCCTTTGAATTAGTGTTTTTGTATTTTTTGGGTAAATACTCAATAGCACAATTGCTGCATTGCATATTTTTATTTTTAACTTTTTGAGGATCCACCATACTGTTTTTCACAGTGGCTGTGTCAGTTTGTATTCTCTCCAAGAGTGTACTAGTGTTCATTTTTTCTACATCCTTGCCAACACCTGTTGTCTCTTGTGCTATTGGTTTTTGCCATCAGACAAGTGTGAGGTGAAATCTTACTGTAGTTTTGATTTGCATGTCCCTGATGGTAAGTGATAATGAACATCTTTCTATGCGTCCATTGGTCATATGTATGTTGTCTTTGGAGAAATGCCTGTATATGTCTTCTGCCCATTTTTAAATTGGATTATTTCTTTTTTGGGTGTTGAGTTTGATAAGTTCTTTATAGATTTTTGATCTAACTCTTTTTCAGGTATGTCATTTGCAAATATCTTCTCCCATTTTGTAGGTTGCCTTTTAATTTTGTTGATTGTTTCCTTTGCTGTGCAGAAACCTTTTATTTTGATGTAGTCTCATCAGTTTATTTTTGCTTTTGTTTCCCTTTCCTCAGGAGACATATTTAGTAAAGCGTTGCTACAGCCAATGTCAAAGAAGTTACTGCCTTTATTCTCTTCTAGGATTTTTATTGTGTCGGGTCCCACCTTTAAGTCTTTAATCTGTTTGTGTTTATTTTTGTGTGAGGTGTAAGAAGGAGGTCCAGTTTCATCCTTTTACATGTGGCTGTCCACTTTCCCAACACCTTTTGTTGAAGACATTGTCATTTTCCTATTGTATATTCTTTCCTGCTTTGTCAAAGATTAGTTGACCATATAGTTATGGGTTCATTTCTGGATTTTCTGTTCTGTTCCATTGATCTGTGTATCTTTTTTTGTGCCAGTGTTTTGATCACTGTACCTTTGTAATATAACTTCAAGTCTGCAATTGTGATGCCTCCAGCCTTGTTTTTCTATTTTAAGATTGCTTTGGCTATTTGGGGTCTTTTGTGATTCCCTTCAAATTTTAGAATTGTTTGTTCTAGTTCTGTGAAAAATGCTGGTGGTATTTTCATAGGGACTGCATCACATCTGTAGATTGCTTTATCTTATTATATGCGGTTCAGTTATAAATGGGATTGATTCCTTGATTTCTCTTTCTGCTGCTTCATTATTGGTGTTATAGAAATGCAAGGTATTTCTATACATTGGTTTTGTATCCTGCTACTTTACTGAATTCGAATTCGTTTTATTTTAGCAGTTTTTTGGTGGAGTTTTTCAGGTTTCTTACGTAGAGTATTATGTCATCTGCAAATAGTGAAAGTTTTACTTCCTCCTTATCGATTCAGATGCCTTTTTTGTTGTTGTTGTTGTCGTTATCTGATTGCTCTGGCTAGGAACTTGTATAGTGTTGAATAAAAGTGGCGAGAGTGGATATCTTTGTTTTGCTCAGGACCTTATGGGAAAAGGTCTCAGCTTTTCCTCATTAAGGATGATGTTAGCTGTGTGTTTTTTGTATATGACCTTTATCATGTTTAAGTATGTTTCCTCTAAGCCTACTTGGTTGATGGTTTTTTATCATGAATGGATGTTGTATTTTGTTAAATACTTTTTCTGTGTCCACTGGTTCTTGCTCTTTCTTTTATTGATATGATGTATATTGAGTGATTTGTGAATATTGAACTATCCTTGCAACCCAGGAGTAAATCCCACTTGATTGTGGTGAATGATCTTTTTAATATATTGTTGGATTCTGTTTGCTAGTACTTTGTTGAGGATTTTTGCATTTATGTATATCAAGGATATGGCCTGTAGTTGTCTTTTAGTGGTGTTTTTATTTGGTTTTGGTAAAAGGGTAGGTGATGTTGTTCTCAGAGAACTGATTTGGAAGTTTTCCTTTTTCTGTTAATTTTTTTTTAAATTTTGTTTTAAAATGTTTTATTTAGTTTTGATACAGAGAGAGACAGAGCATAGGGGGGCAGGCAGAGAGAGAAGGAGACACAGAACCGGAAGCAGGCCCCAGGCTAGCTGTCAGCACAGAGCCCGATGCAGGGCTCGAACCCACGAACGTGGGATCTGACCTGAGCCGAAGTCGGAGGCTCAACCGACTGAGCCACACAGGCGCCACTTCTGTTAATATTTTGAGATGAGCAAGTATTCTTCTTTAAATGGTTTTTAGAATTTGCTGTGTCCAAGCCATCTGGTCTTGGGCTTTTGTTTCTTGGGAGTTTTTTGATTACTGATTCAATTTCTTTGCTTGTTATTAGTCTGTTCAAATTTTATGTTTCTTCCTGTTTCAATTTTGGTAGTTTATATGTTTCTAGGCATTTATCCATTTTTCCCCAGGTTGTCCAAGTTTTTGGCATATAGATTTTCAAAAAAATTTTTTTAAAAATAATTGTATGTACTTCTGTGGTGGTTATTTCTCTTCTCTTCATTGTCATTTTATTGATTTCATTCATTTCTCTTTTTTCTTCGTAAGTCTGGCTAGATGTTTGTCAGTTTTATTGTTTGTTTTTTTTATCAAAGAACCAACTCCTGGTTTCATTGATCTGTTCTATTGGTTGTTTTGTGGGGTTTTTCTTGTTATTTTTTCTAGTTTTTATATCATTTATTTCTGCTTTAATCTTTACTATTTCTATCCTTTTCCTGGTTTTAGGTTCTGTTTGTTGTTCTTTTTGTAGCTCCTTTAGGTGTAAATTAGGTTGTTTATTTGAGATTTTTCTTGCTTCTTCAGGTAGGCCTGTATTGCTATATACTTTCCTCTTAGAACTGCTTTTCCTGCATCCTAAATGTTTTGGACTATTCTGTTTTCATTTTCATTTGTTTGCATGTACTTTTTTATTTCATCTTTTATTTCTTGATTGACCCATTCATTATTTAGTAGCCTGTTATTGAACCTCAATATTTTTGTGGTCTTTCCTTATTTTTTCTTGGCGTTGACTTGTAGTTTGATAAGTGTGGTAAAAAAAAATATATAACATGACTTAGATATTCTTGAATTTGTTAAGGCTTGTTTTGTAGGGTGATACATGATCTGTTTTAGAGAATGTTTCATATGCATTTGAAAAGAATGTGTAATCTGTTTTAGGATGGAATGTTCTGAATATGTCTGTTAAGGCCATCTGTTCCAGTGTGTCATTTAGAGCCATTGTTTTCTAACCATTTTGTTGAGATGGTCTGTCCATTGATGTAAGTGGTATGTTAAAGTTTCCTACTATTATTGTATTATTATTGACTAGTTCCTTTATGTTGTTATTAACTATTTCATATATTTGGGTACTCATATGTTGGGTACAAAAAGATTTACTATTGTATATCTTATTTTTCAGTTGTCCCCTTTGTTATTATATAGTGTCTGTCTTTGTTTCTTGTTATAGTCTTTTCTTAAAAAGTTTTTAAATGTTTACTTATTTGAGAGAGAGAAAACAAGTAGAGAAGGGGTAGAGAGAGAGGGAGACAGAATCCAAAGCAGGCTCCAGGCTCTGAGCTGTCAGCACAGAGCCTGACACGGGGCTCAAACTCACAAATTGCAAGATCATGACCTGAGCTGAAGTCAGACACTTAACCAACTGGGTGCCCCAGGGACCCCTATAGTTCTTGATTTTAAATGTGTTTTGTCTGATGTAAGTATTGCTACTTTGGCTTTCTTTTGACATCCATTTGCATGGTAGATGTTTCTCTATCCCCTCACTTCGAATCTTTAGGTCTAAAATGGTTATCTTGCAGGCAACATATATATGGGTCTTGTTTGATATGTTTTGTTTTATTCTGTTTTCTTTATCTATTTTTCTGTCACTTTGTGTCTTTTGAGTGGAGTGGTAGGTCATTTACATTCAGAGTAATTATCAATAGGTATGTATTTATTGTCATTTTATTATTTGTTTTGTGGTTGTTTCTGAAGACTTTCTCTGATCCTTTCTGTTTTTCTCATGGTCTGCTGATTTTCTTTAGTGATATATTTGGAATTCATTCTCTTGATTCTTTGTATATTTATTAGTGGTTTTTGATATGTGGTTATCATTAGGTTTGTATATAAACTCTTCTGCGTATAGCAGTCTATGTTGTTTGGTTTGTCAATTTTGAAACTGTTCTTTACTCCTCCCCTTGTTTTAGGTATATGTTGTTATATTTTACAAACTTTTGTGAGTTATTTTTTACAGAAAAAAAAATATTTTACTGCTTTTGTGTTTCCTACTTTTATACTGTCACTCCTGGTCTCCCTTTTACTCAGAGAGTTTGGTTTAAAATTTCTTGCAAGGCTGTTTTAGTCATTATGATCTCCTTTAGTTTTTGTCAGAGAAACTCTTAACTTCTTTCTATTCTGAATGATAGCCTTGCTGGATAGAGTTTTCTTAGCTGAAGATTTTCCCATGCAGCATATATCATGCCACTCCCTTCTGGCTTGGAAAGTTTATGTTGAAAACCACATCCTAGCCTAATGGGTTTTTCCTTTTAAGTTACTGTCTTCTTCTGTCTTGTCACTTTAAAATTTTTTTCTTTTTCAGTATATTTTACCAATTACTGTGTGTTTTGCTGTGGATCTGCTTTTGTTGATATTGATGGGAATTCTCTGTGCCTCCTGGATGTGGATATATGTTTCCTCACCCAGATTAGGAAGTTTTCAGGTATTTTTTTTCTTCAAGTGAATTTTCTTTCCCCCTTTTTTTCTCTTCTGAGATTCCTATAATGCAGATGTTATTTTGATCGAGTCACTTAGTTCAAGTAACTTGTTTTATAAAATTCTTTTGTCTCTCTTTTGTTCAGCTTGATTACTTTCCATTACTCTGTCTTCTGTGTTATTAATTCATTCCTCTGCTTCTTCCACCCTGCTGTTCATTCCATCAAGTATGTTTCTCATTTTATCATTGAACCCTTTAATTTTGCTATGTTATTCCTTATCTCTGTGTTAAGAGTCTTACTCATGTCTTCCACTCTTTTCTCAAGTCCACTGAGTATCCTTATGATCATTCTTTAAATTCTCTATCAATGTTTCGCCTAAACCTCTGACTGTAGTCTTGTTTTATTCTTTCATCTCGGATGAATTCCTATATCTTTTTTTGTCTAATGCTCTGTTGTCTGTTTCTCTGTGTCAGCTTCACCTCCTGTTCTTGAGAGTAATGGCCTCATCAAGAAGAGGTCCTGTCATGCCCTGCTGTATAGTGTCCCCTATTCTCCAGTTCCTGACACTTCCAGTAGTGTCTCCAATGTGTGTTGCATGTGTCCTGATGTTTTGTCCTGGCAACTTTATCCTTCAGGTTAGTCATCTACAGAGCCTCTCTTTACCTTTTCTGGAAAGTGTTTGGTCCCTGCCATGAATGTGTTGTGTTTTAATTAGGTGTGCTCTGGTCTGTTTATGAAATGAGACGTGTTGCCACTGTCAGCAGAACCAAGGCTCTGTAAAGCTCCTACTGTGGTAAATCTGCTTTGGGAGATGTGGTGTGACCAGGGGTTAGGGCCAGTCTTCTTGGGGAGAGGGTTTGCTGTGCTAGGACTGAGGCAGATGTAACTGTAAAAGGCAGTTCCACCAATGTGCAGGTGGCTAGGGCTCGATGTAAGCAAGTTATGTTGCGAGTGTTGGCACTGCGCTGGTTCCCACAGGTCGCCCCTTATGCTGAGGGGCAAGAGACAGAAACGGTGATAACTAGTTCCTTTATTCTTGGACACGTTTCTGGGATGTGTTCTGAGAAGAGTGAATAACCTACCCACTGTGTTCCTCAGACATTTTCAGATCATGGTGTATGTCTGCAGGTTGTTTGCCTGCCCTCTCTCTAAGAACAGCATAGTGCTCCCCTGGCTCTCACAGAGTAAAACATGCTGACCTCACAAAATTTGACCCTTCTCATTTTGCAAGCCAGTTGCTATGGGTATTGGTTTTTCCTGTATCCTCCTATATGCTAATTTGTCTTTACCCTTCTCCACGACAACACCCCCTCCCCAGTGCAGCAGCTATGATTTGTTTCTCTTCCAATTCTTTGTTGTAGCCTCCTCTCTACCTTTTGTTATGGAGTTTGTTCTCCTAGACTTCAGGTCAATTTCTGGGGTTTTTAGGATGATTTGATAGTTATATAGTTGTATTTGGGGGACCAGGCAAGCATAGGGTCCTCCTACTTCTCTACCATCTTCCAGTCTTCTCATACATTGATTTGTATTTTTTAAATATCTTCGTATTTCTAATCTTTTTATACACATGGAATACTTTATAATAACCAAGTTAATATTCTGGTCTGTTCGTTGTTATATCTGTTTCAGTTGTGGTTGGATTTAAGTAATTGATTTCCCCCCCTACTTCTTTGTAATGACTAGAATTTTTTATTAAGTTGCACACATTGTGAATTTTACAATGCAACGTATTTTTGTTGCATATTTCTGTTTTACTAAAAATGTTGAACTTTGTTTTAGGTTGTGGGTTAGTTACTTTGAAATTGTTTGATTCTTTCTGGTCTTGCTTTCTTAAGATTTGTTAGGTAGATGCAGAGTAGTGCTTAGTCTAGGGCTGATTATTCCTCACTACTGAGGGAATCTGTTTTGTGTATTCTACCAGTACCCCAGGATTCATGAAGTTTTCCAGTCTGATTCCTGGCAACAGACACTACTGGTCTAGGATGAATGCTTGGCATTGTTACATTTTATTTTGGGAGGTTATTCTTTCTCAGGCTTCAGGTAGTTCATTCACATGCATGTGTCAGTTAGTACTCTTCAGGAATTTACTTGCTCTCAGTGGTGCTCTCTGATTCTCTGTCCTGTTCAGTCTGTGAGGTTCATGTTCATGTTCTCAATTCATTGTGCCCATTATTATCTTCATTTCCCCTTCCCTGTACCTTAGCTTGGAAACTTTCTCAAGTCAGTAAGTTTGGTCATTTGTAGGGCTTATGTAATTTGTGTCTTGACTCTCTGAGGTCAGTGTCTTTGATGCCTGTTGTCCACTGCCTTGAAAATCACTGGCATTTATTTTCTTCATTTTCTGCTTTTTTTTCTAGGCAAGAATGTAAATCAGCCTCCTTAATTCCATGTTATTCTGTCTTTACTGGAAACAAGTTCTGCCTATTTATATTTAAGTTGGTATTTTAGAATTTTTAATTAAAGTATAGTTAACATATAACACTATATGGTTTCAGTCATACAACATAATGAGTCAACAGTTATGTATATTAAATACTCACCATAGTAAGTATACTGTGTGTCACCATGAAAATTTATTACATTATTGATTCTGTTCCTTACGGTGTACTTTTTAATACTCATCACTTGTTTATTTTATAACTAGAAGTTTGTATCTCTTAATTCCTTTTCACCTGTTTCACTTATCCTCTTTTTCTTCTTTTGACAACCACAAGTTTACTGTTTGTGAGTCTATTTCTGGTTTTTGTTTTTTCATTTGTTTTGTTTTCTAGATTCCACGTGAAAGTGAACTCAAATGGTATTTGTCGTTTTTCTGACTTATTTCACTTATCATAATACCCTTTAGGTCATCCACCCAGGTTGTCACAAATCACAAGATTCCGTTATTTTTTATGGCTGAATAATACTCCACTATGTATTTATATCACATCTTCTTTGTTCATGTATCAATAGTCCATATTGTGGCTGTTGTAAATAGTGCTATAATAAACATAAGGATCCATATATCTTTTTGAATTAGTGTTTTTTCTTTAAATATACAGAAATGGAACTATTAGGTTGTATGGTACTTCTGTTTTTAAATTTTAGAGAAACCTTCATACTCTTGTCCACAGTGGCTACACCAGTTCATAATACCATGAACAGTACACTTGGGTTCCCTTTTCTCCACATTCTTGCCAACATTGTTATTTCTCTCTTTTTGATACTAGTCATTCTGATTAGTGTGAGGTGAAATGTCATTGTGGTTTTGGTTTGCATTTCCCTGATGATTAGTGATGATGAGCATCTTTTCATGGGTCTGTTGGCCATCTGTTCATCTTCTTTGGCAAAATGGCCGTTTAGGTCTTCTGCCCATTATTTAATTGGATTATTTATTTTTTGGATATTGTAGGAGTTCTTTATGTATTTTAGATACTCACCTTAGTGGATGTACATTCAGTAGATTGCCTTTTTGTTTTGTTGATGGTTTTCTTTGCTGTGCAAAGTGTGATATAGTCCCTGTTGTTTATTTTTATTTCCCTTGTCTAAGGAGACATATGCAGGAAAATATTACTAATGCCAATCTCCAAGAGTTATCGCCTCTGTTTTCTTTTAAGAGTTTTATGGTTTCAGAGCTTAAATTTGGCTCTTTAATTCTTTTGAGTTTACTTTTGTGTGTGATTTAAGAAAGTGGACCAGTTTCATTCTTTTGTGTGTAGCTGTCCATGTTTCCCAGCATCCTTTATTGAAGAGACTATCTCTTTCTTATATTTTTGCTTCAAATTATTTTCGAAAAAGACTGTTCAGTTCCACACTTGGTCTAGCCACATTCTAAGTGCCTAATAGCCACATGTATCTAAAGACTACCCTATCGGATAGTGCAAATATACAATATTTACATCATTGTAGAAAGTTCTGTTGGACTATGCTATGCTAGGCCATGTACTATGTGTAGTGTGCTCATATATATGTTAAAAGCTCCCATAAACATAATTGAGTTTATGTATAAATGAGGTTTATGTATTTCTGTTTATGCATAGAAATCTAGCTCTTTTTAAAAAAGTTATTTATGGGGCGTCTGGGTGGCTCAGTCAGTTAAGTGTCCAACTTTGGCTCAGGTCATGATCTCACAGTTCGTGGGTTCGAGCCCCGTGTTGGGCTCTGTGCTGACAGCTCAGAGCCTGGAGCCTGCTTCAGATTCTGTGTCTCCCTCTCTCTCTTTCTCTGCCCCTCCCCTGATCACACTGTCTCTCTCTGTCAATAAAAAACAAATAAATGTTAAAAACATTTTTTTAAGTTATTTATTTATTTATTTTGAGAGAGAGAAAGTAAGAGGAACCAGGAGAGGGGCCGAGAAAGAGGGAGAGAGAAAAATCCCAAGCAGGCTCCATACCATAAGCACAGAGCCTGATACAGGTCTCCAACTCATGAACTGAGAGATTATAACTTGGGCTGAAATCAGGAGTTGGATGCCCAACTGAATGAGCCACCCAGGAGCCCCTAGAAATCTAGCTTTTTAATATTAAGTTGCCAACTTTGTATTACTTACCTACTGGGTTGTGAAACTAGGAATAGGTTTCAACTTCAGAGCTTTTTTATCTATATTATGTTGTCTTCCTCTAGCAGAGTGAGAAAACTCTGGCTTACCGGATCATTTCTCATTTTGAATTTTTGTTTATTTCTTATGGCAAGTAGAATCCTAATTGATGCTGTTCTGCATCCTTTATATTCCCAGGTCTAAGACAGTGCTTGTTATGTAGTCGCTGTTTAAATACTTTTTTACTTGGCATGTAGTAGCTGTTTAAATATTTTTTCACTCAGAAAATATTTGAGCACTTACTATGAGCCTGGCATTCTCTTTATGATATATGAATGAAAGACTAATTTGTGTTGCAGACATAGTAGGCTGTGAGTACCCATTGTTTTCATAGAGCAGATGCAACACTAAAATAGAGTGAACCTATATTCTGAAGACTTAAATTAGATTTCTAATCATTCTGCAAAGTAGGATGGCACAACGGGGCTGCCATAAAATCAATCTAGTGGAAAAATAGTTTTCTTTTCCCTAGTGACTGTTAGAACTATTCCATGTAGAGAGAAAAGTCTGACAGTTTGATGCGAACTTTTCATTTTTTTTTATTTTTGAAGAGAGAGACAGTGTGAGCAGGGGAGGGTCAGAGAGAGAGGGAGACACAGAATCGGAAGCAGGCTCCAGGCTCTGAGCTGTCAGCACAGAGCCTGACGCAGGGCTCGAACCCACGAACCATGAGATCATGACCTGAGCTGAAACCAGACACTTAACCGACTGAGCCACCCAGGTGCCCCTGATGCGAACTTTTAAAGACCAGTGAACATTAAGCATCTGGCTTCATGACAAATGGAAGCAAGAATCCAGTTTAAAAAAATTTTTTTTAATGTTTATTTTTGAGAGAGAGAGAGAGAGAGAGAGAGAAAGAGACAGAGTACAAGCTGGGGAGGGGCAGAGAGAGGGAGACACAGATTCTGAAGCAGGCTCCAGGCTTATAGCTGTCACCACAGAGCCTGATGGGAGGCTTGAACCCATGAACCATGAAACCATGACCTAAGCCAAAGTTGGATGCTTAACTGACTGAGCCACCCAGGTGCCCCAAGAATCTAGTTTTTGTAGGAGAAACACCTTCCATACATAGGAGACCATTTATTTTCCCAGAGTCTAATCTATTGTAAATTGAGAAATTGGGGACAGTTTAATCAGTGTTTAAATTTTTTGTTTTGACTTGGCTATTCAGTCTACTTAATTGTTGAGAAAAAAATTTACAGGTGTGATATGCCTACATTATTGAAATGGTTATGTTTATCACTTAATAAAATTGTTTAAAAATAGATCGTGTTTTGGTAATGATACAAGCAAATATTGAATTAGAGGAAGTTCACAGGCCATCTGTTTCATTTGACATTGGTCTTAAAGAGATATAGTGAGGGGCACCTGAGTGACTAATAAGCATTCAGCTCTTGATTTTAGCTCAGATCACAATCTCACGGTTTGTGGATTGGGCCCCTTGTGGGACTCTGCACTGTGTGGAGCCTGCTTAGGATTCTCTCGCCTTCTTTCTCCCTCTCCTGCTTGATTGCTCGCTCGCTCGCTCGCTCTCTCTCTCTTCCTCCCTCCCTCCCTCCCTCAAAATAAATAAACTTAAAAAAATAGCAAAATCATCATTCAGTTTTTTGAAATAACAGAATTAATGTGAATAATGAAAGTAAATAGCTAGCTGGTGTAAAATATATTGTGTATCTCTTCTACTAGTGAAATCACTATCTCTGGGTTGTAAAGCTTGAAAATGCATTTGTTAAATATGTAATTTATTTGTATTCTGACTGGTCTGCAAGAGAGTTTGAGTTGGATGTATTCACTTGTAGAAAAGAAATGATTAAATTAAAATTTATTGGTTTCTCGTGTGGATTTTCAAATAAGAATTTTATTAATAATAACTGGATTGTAGAATTTGGTTGAATCATTTTTTTTACAATAAATTCTATTTTGAGTAATTCAAAAGTCTTCAAAATGAATGGAGCACGATTTAGGCTTCCAGAGATTTGATTTGATATTGAGGTATTTTGGTAAGTTGTATCCAAAAGTACTTTTGGTAAGCCCAAAGCTATTTTATTGTGCCTTTTCCTAATTTTTTGTGATATAAACTATTCTTTTAAGATTAGATAAAACCATTAGTTCAGTAAATAAGTGCCAGTTTGATGGTAGGCACTGTGCTAAATGCTTTGAGGATAAGAAAGATATATGGGATATGGTTAGTATAGCTCCGTGTAATCTAAGAAGAGAGACTGTGTATATTATACTAGTAATTGTAATACAAATATAAATCTTTTTGGATTCTTGTACAAATGTTAGAAAAAATAATAAATGGATTAACATCTTTTTCCCCTTGTGTATCTAATCTTATTAAAATAAAAACCACTAGAGTATAGGACTCTATAGTTCTATTTGTATAAGCAGTCTCAAGATCTTATATAGCACAGTATAGTCAAATGCATAGTATTCCTCATGTAGTATTAATATTTGGGGAATGAATGATTGTGAGAACTGTTCTTGAGGGATTGTGTTAGTAATAGTTAACTTCTACTTTCCATTATTTTCAAACTGCAGGTCATTACCCATTAGTGAGTTGTATGTGTATCACATACATCATGATAAATGCAACAGAACAGAATCTGTGAGAATGCGTCACATGCACTTAGAGGATTGCTTTAATAAAATTTTAGTTTGTTATATAAATGTACATTTATGTACATGAGGTAGTGATATAAAATGCATTTAACAGTGGATTGTGGTAAAAAAAAATACAACAACAATAAAAACAAAAGACTTTGAAAGCCATGCTCTAGTAGTTTTTAGCTGCTTTTAATGTACCAGTTTCTCTTTAGTATTTTCTAAGGTGTGAAAGTGATTGGATTTGCACATCTGAGGTGTGAGGGTTTGGTCTTTGTTAATGCTGCTTCCCAGAATGCTTGACATTGTGGCTTAAACTCCATTCCAGATTCCTGTGTTGGATAAAAGATATATTTCTACTTTTTTTTTTTTAAATTCTACGTAGCCTTTATTCTTTTGGGTCTGTGACCTTTAACTCTTGTTAGAAGTCTTCCTTTAAAGAAAGAAGGTGTCTTTATTGGTTGGCGTTGGAGACATTTGACATATCTATCCATATTAAGGAAAAGATCCCAGAAACCTGAAGAGAGAAACTAGAATGTAATTTTGCAAAAACAAAAACCACAATATCAGACAGGAACAAATTCTTCCAATTAGTGATGTAACCTACTTACACCTTGGTTTTGCAATGATAGAGGAGATTATTGTTACTTGATTTCTCAGGTTATTTTTTGATAGAAAAATTGGAACTTTTGAGACATCTTTACCTCTCTTTCAGCTCTGCAATTCCACAAAATGATAACATGAACAGCTTTACTTCCAGGAATTCAGAATGCTTAATGAACTGCATTCATTAATATGTGTGTATTTAAATAACTCCATGAGCTTGTGTCTGGACTGTTGAGTAGAGTTGAGTAGAGAAGAATTTATTGCTCATAGCCTGCATATTGGAAAAAATGAACTTTCCTTTAAGTAAATGTTTCTTTGGAGAAGATTTAATTTGTATTGTGTGTCAAGGCCATTTTTTTTTTTACCCCCATAGGATAATTTTCTGATACTGTAATGAAAATCAGTTGCAAAATATAAATTCAACATTTAGATACTCTTTACTCTTTTATTTTCTAGGAACGCATATTGTTCTCAAAGTTATTTTCACCATCTTAGCAGGTCATCAACTGTATTGCACTTTTTCAGTACTTGATGTTTGGATTTTATTGTCATGGTATTTGCTGTTAACTTGAGAGCTGCTTGAGCACAGCTTAATTGATTTGGGAATGTGGGCAGTATAAGTTGAGTAGAGATGAAAAAAAATTTCTTTAGGTCAAAAGTATTTTACATATGGAACTATATGCTTGAACTCTGGCTGTGGTTTTTCATTTGTGCCATTTATTAGCTAGTATATTCTTTATGAAATTTGGACAGAGTGTGCTTTACAGCCTCTAACTTTCAGAGCCTCTACTCTTTCCTTTTTTAAGGAAAGCTTTAATTCTAGGTAGAATTTAGCTTTGTTGGTTTAAATAAGGTTTTAAAATTTTTCAGTCTGTCAGTGTAGGGGACAGTTTTTTTTTTTTAATATTTATTTTGAGAGAGTGAGTGTGTGTGCATGAGCTGGGGAGAGGGGCAGAGAGAGAGAATCCCAAGCAGGCTCCATGGTGTAAGTGCTGAGCCCAACATAGAGCTCCATCCCGCAAATCATCAAAGTATGACCTGAGCTGCAATCAAGAGTTGGATGCTTAACCAGTTGAGCCATCTAGGGGCTCCATAGCAGGGGATATTCTTAACCAAGGTATCATCCTATATACATTTTTTAATCTTTGGTTTATTTTTCTACAAAAGTGTTTTGAGATATTTGAAAAGGGAGAAATCTTTGGTCAAATTTGAGTTGGACTCAAGGTTTTATTTAATTGGCTTTCATACTTTAGGACATCTGCTTTTTAATATGAAAAGAAGTTCACACCCACAGTTCTTTCTCTTTGGATGCAGCTATTTATTTTGAAGTAATTTGGATTCTTCATGAACTGGCAGGTGCTTTTGATACTTTGTATTACAGCAAGTAAAAATTGTTATGGTTGTGATAGGATATTTCCTGTGCCTGGAGGAGGAAACAGGGTGAATTTGAACATTGTTCATACATGTATCTTAGGGTGCTGCTGACTTGGGTCCCTGAGAACATGAGATTGCCATAGCAACAAAGGCTCTTTTGAGGAAGAAATCTTGGCAGAGTGGTTGGGTCTTTTGAAGTGCTGGGTGCATTGATAGGAAAGGATCCAGTCAGCAGTGAGCGTACAACAGGAGGCCAGCACAAGGAAAATAAGGATTTAGTTTTTAGCTTTAAATTGAAGGCAAATAGATTTTGAGTTTCCCCCTCAAAGCTAATCCTTGCAGCAAACAAATATTTATATGAGGTTTTCTTTTCACATGTATTTTGTTTCAAGAACATAAGTTCCCAAGCATGTGCTGTGGGATATTTGACTGTCTCAATTTTTGGTAAAGTCACTGTAGTATAATGCATTCTAATATTAATGTGTTTTGATATTAAAAACAGAGTAGATAAAAATCTTTACAAGTTACTCAGTTCAGAATTTGGTCTTGTTTAAAAACTAGTAAAAAACAAAAATTAATCTTCAAACTCCATGATCTGCCTACTGTTCTCAAGATCTTTATTTTATGTAACCAGCTTTCTCTGTTGTACGCCATGAATCTCAACCTTCTTCATGGTTTTGCTCTTGTGGCTATTCTTATCTGCTTCTCACTCAGGTTGTGTCTTTTCATGGTGTGCCTTCTCATTTCTCTGCCTTCCTGAACACTACTTATTTCAGAATTTCATTCTCAGGTTTTTACCTTTGTTATTAAGCTTTCCCTGATTACTGTGTAACCTCCAGGTATCTTTTCCTTCCTCAACTCTTGATTAAAATTTACATACTGAATCATTTAGAGATTAGTACGATTTTATACATTTTTTTGTTTATGTTCTTTGTGTTGTGTGCTGGACTTATTTTCTTAATCTTTTTGTTGCTAGGAATTTTGTCCTCTACTTTTGTGCCTTTTAATAAAAGAGCAGATGCATGGTTAGGACCTAGTAAAAACTAGTTTACTGGTAGTTTTAATGTGAAATATCATATTCAAATAATAGATTATTTAGCTTTTTAATAAGTTGTATATGTAGTCACTGTAGACAGTGTGCTATATTGAGGATACTGTGTTATTTTTACTGCTTGATACCAGGTCAAATAATAATTTGCATAGATTTTTTTTCCCCAACCATAATTCTTTATGTAAACTGATTAACCCAGAAAATGATTTGGGTGACTGTTTGCCCAATCTTCCCAAGAATAGTTTATAACTTGCATCATTCTAGATGACTAGTACAGTGAATGACTTTACGGTACTAGGGCTTAATTCTTATGTGGAATCACATTTGAAAATGGGATGTATATGTCATTTCCATATTATACTCAGTTTCCTCATGTGTGGATGACTTATGTGAATTTTTCCATATGTTACTTTGATTATTCTCTTCTATTATTTCTTTTTCCAAGAAATAAAGTCTGGTAAAACTTTTAAGGAAAGCTGTTCAAGGATCCAGGTAGAGATTTTGCCATTTTAACATATTAGAAGCTATCAAAATGATGACCCCACTTTAAGCACTACTACTGTCTGCATATGTAAAAGTCCTACTTTTTAGACTAGTTGAAAAGGGCAACATTTGGTATTACAGAAACTGTAAAAAGGTTTTTTCCCTCTAATTTAAGAATGAAGAGAATGGTAAAATCTAGCTGCTGAGTCAGTATTTTGGTTATTTTTTTACCCCATCCGAAAAAGAATCCATGTTATTTGCATGTATTTTATACCTAGAAATATTAAACTTCATCCTTCCTTCCTTTCCTTTTCTCCTTCCTTTCTTCTTTCCCTCCCCTT
Source organism: Suricata suricatta (assembly GCF_006229205.1). NCBI lineage: Eukaryota > Metazoa > Chordata > Mammalia > Carnivora > Herpestidae > Suricata > Suricata suricatta. The sequence continues at coordinate 95,185,287 of NC_043708.1, forward strand.
CCCTTCTCTTCCTCTCCCTCCCTTCCCTCTATTTTCTTTTCTTCCTCCCTTCTTCCCTTTAGCCCTTTCTTCCCTCCCTTACTTCCTAGAAAGACAGTGCATCCACGGGAGAGGGAAAGAGAGAATCCTAAGCAGGCTCCATGCTCAGAGTGGAGCCCACTCAGGACTCAGTCTTAAAACTTTGAGATCCTGACCTGAGCCAAAATCAAGAGTTGTACTCTCAACCAACTGAGGCATGCTAGCACCTTGATCCTTTATTTTTAAAAGTAATTATTCATTAAAGAAATATCTACAGTACTTAATTAAGTTGAGAATTTACATTTAGCTTTTGAGGCTTTTGTTTACTGAGCAGGTCTAGGGGAAATGCGTAGAGCCCTAGGGGAGTGCTAGGATCTTTTGTGTCACATAAAACTTTAGAGATATTCCCATTCACAAGGTAGTTATTATTCCCCCTAATACAGTGTAGTAAAGAAACTATTGCAAATAGCTGTTATGGAAAAAGGATTTGACAGTTGAAAGTTTACATATTCTTCTTCACTGTTTCTGATAGTATAAGTTGCATTTGGGTGAATTTTCTTAAAGACACAACACTTTTAGTTGTTTTTGATTAAAATCTTCATAAAATGTATTGTGAATTTTGTTGTGTTTCTTAAAGCTTACCAGGTATCTAACTTTTTCAGGGTTATAGTCATGAATATTTGTTTTTCTTTACTCTAATACAGCGATTTTTATTATGATGAAGATAAGATTGTTTGATTCTTTGTGAATCTTTTCTAATTTCTCTGTTTGTATATACGTGGCATTTCTATTTGTTATTTCCTTATTACCTGTAGTAATTTCTTAACTTGTCAATTCTTAGTAAGACTAACCAGTTTTTGTCTTTTATTATACTATACAGTCTTTAGTTCTATAATCTAACTAATCTGCTAATGTGGTAGGTAAGTCTTGTTAAAATCAAGAGACTCTGAGTATAAGAAAATAAGCCAGGGAATGATTTTCACTTCTCTTGTGGGGAAGAGTATATGTGCTATATTTGAATGCTTTTCCTAGCTTATTTCTCTTTTTGCCTCTGGAATGAGTTGATTGCAGTCACTTGATGTGTGACTATGAGATACATAGACTATATAGACTATTGTTATTTCTTCTTGGGGTGACTTTGATATTAAAAAATTTTTTAACTTTTTTCTTTTATTTAGTAGCAAAATTTAGATGAGAAAATATCATAGTAAATAGTTTATATATATTAAATGTATTGGAATGTGAACTTAAATGTTAACCAGTTATGAGTTGAAGGTATATCAGGTATGTACGAAATAACAAATGTTTTTGGCATAAAATGGATTAAGTTGATTTGGATTTATAATTGTAGTAATTCCTCCATTAAACTCTAAAATGTCCTCATTAAGGAACATTCTTTTGAATACCTTCTAGTCTGTTCTGGTGTGAAGAGGCGTTTTTGTAAATGTTGGAAAGAAAAAGAATATTTTAACCATCTCTTTTGGTTATTGACCGTAGAGGTTTAATTGGTCAGTTAAGAAATACTTGTCAAGGATATTCTTTGGTACTGGATGAAACACAGTTTACTAATATAATGGGTTCTATGTAGATCCTGAAATTTGTGGCTATTGTATGAACCTTTTTAAAACTCTGGCTTGCTTTCATTCTTCTGTGTTTGTCAGTCTGTCTGGTTCACTGAGTGAAGAAGATTTAGAGCTTTGTCTGCCAAAGCTCAGACTTGCCTCTTTTCTCCCTGTGGCACTCTTAGCTTTTTGCTGAATTTTATGTATAAGGGAGTGGGCCAAGTGCACAGGAGAGGAAGTGGGGAACCAACTGATTAGGATTTGTGTTCTGGGTTTGAAATAAGTTCATAAAAGGAGAGAGGATGTTCATTACCGAGGATGGGGTTGGGGAGGCCACTACCACAGGTTTTTCAGCTCAGCCTCACTGTGATGAAAGAAGATCAAGTATCAGGGCAGGTAGTCTATCCATTCTTGTACTTCTTATCTGAGGAAACTTGAACACAGTAACTATAGTGGAGTTGCTAAGAATGTGTGAGTGTTGTTTCATATTAGGCTAGTTAAGTGGAGGAATTTCTCTTTTAGCTAGATGAAAAATAGCAATTTTTTGAGCTACTCAGTGATTACTAAGTGAGAATAAAATTTTGATCCCCACTAGGGTGCCTGGCTGGCTTAGTTGAAAGAGTGTGAGACTCTTGATCTCAGGGTCATGAGTTTGAGCCCCATGTTGGGTATAGAGATTATTTAAATGAATGGGTAAATTAAAAGAAATAATTTTGACCCCTATCTTTGTATTGGGTTTATTTAGAAATAGTTGAAAAAGCTGGCTTCCATTGTTTTCTTTTGGATCTATTCATAACATTACCTTTAAAACACTAACCCAAGAGGAATTAGATTGCTTTCAGTTAATTTGAAACAAACAGCCATTTGGAAGTGCAGCAGCCTGGCTTTGGCTTTTACTCTGAGTGAGGTGGGAAGCCATTGGAGTGGGAAGCTATTGGAGGGAATGACATCTCATTTAATGTTTTAAGAGGATCACCCTGGTTGCTGTGTAGAAAATAGGGTAGAAAGGAGAGACTAGTTAGGAGGCTATAGGACATGTGGTTAAGTTTGAGATACATACATACTGAAGCAGAACTGATGCAACAGAAAGAATAGTTACTGTTACTTGAGAATGGAGAAGCCTAAAGGGGGAGTAAGTTCATTTTTTTTAAATCAAATGCTGGTTCTTTTAATTTTTCACTTTAAAGACAAGACCAAAAAATCAAAACCTTTGAACTTATGATATTTTTCAACCTGAAAGAATCAAAGAATAGCTACAATTCTAAAATAGCATCAGTAAAGCCCAGCATTATTCTTATGTTAGTATTAATGGACTATACTGAAACAAGGTAAACTATACATTTCTTATTTTGTACCTACTTTGAAGTGTTGCCACTGAAATCAATTACAGATGTTTATTCTGAAGGATGATGCTACTATGAAAGTTGCAGATTCAAATGCTGTTAATAGTTATTCAAAATTAAATTTATGGAATACCCAGAAAATAGGTTGGATTGGCACCTGAGGACTATTTTAAAATACTAATTAGTAACATTGTTTTCATATAAAATGGGTGTTTAAATCCTCCCCCTTGAGAGAGGGAGGGAGGCACATCATGAGAGACTCTTGAATACTGAACAAACTGAGGGCTGAAGAGGGAGGAGGAGAGGGGAAGGGGGTGATGGTCATGGAGGGGGCCCCTTGTGGGGAAGAGCACTGGGTGTTATATGGAAACCAACTTGGCAATAAACTATTAATAAAAACAGAAAAAGACAAGAAAAAAAATCCTCCCCTTTGAGTGTTTTGTCACATGGCCATTAACCAAAGACCCAAATAATTTCAAATGATCACAGATACTATTTAGGCAAAAATTCTCATGTGTCAGTACTTTTAATGTTTGTACATCAAATTATCGTATAAAGCTGACTATATATATCTTTTTAATGTTTATTTATTTTTGAGAGAGACAGACAGAGTGCAAGCAGAGGAGGGGCAGAGAGAGGAGGAGATACATAATCCGAAGCAGGTCCAGGCTCTGAGCCATCAGCCCAGAGCCTGATGTGGGGCTGAATCCACGGACTGCGAGATCATGACCTGAGCTAAAGTTGGACGCTTAACTAACTGAGCCACCCAGCCACTCCAGTAGAAAGCTGACTGTAAACAAGATGCAGCCCATCTATTTTCAATGACTACACAGTTGATTACAATAAACCCGAGTTTATATTTCACCAACAAGTGTATTTCTCCCATTAGTTTACTTTGTGACAGGTCCTTAAGAATATCTTCAAATCAAATAGTTTCATCATTACCCCTCAAAATAACCAGTGCAAGATCAGAGCTTGGAAGAAATGGAAGATGCTAAACCTGCTGCACTGCCTTGAATTCCATTTGTATGTATGTATGTATGTAAGTAAGTAATCTCTACATCCCACATGGGTCTTCAACTCGTGACTCCAAGATCAAGAGTTGGCATGCTCCTCCAACTGAGCCATACAGGCACCCCTCCATTTGTAATTTTAGTGAAGCACATAGATTCTAGATGTGTCTTGGTTGAACTGGAAATTTTTTCTGATAATTCAAGAGGATCACTGAAGAAAAGTTCATTTTTTACACAAGGGAAACCTTTTTGAAGAAGGTTGTGACTTTCAACAGGTCCACTTGCTGAAAGTTCAGTAACTAGAAAGCTGTCCTTTTGCCGAGATCCAACTCCTCTAGTATCACCTTCAATTTGCTCTGTGAACAACCTGGTTCATTTTTTTAGAAAAAGGATTGGGAATACACTTTTAGTTTTGTTAAATACCTACGAGACATCCAGTTGGAGATATTAGAGGTAATTGAATATTCTGGACTGGGATGCTGGAGGTATCTACTTGGGATCATCTGAGTATATGGAATTTAAAGTCATGGGATCAGAGTGAATGTACATGAAGAAGAGATCAAAAGACTATGTATGCCCTCAACATTTAAAGGTTGAGGTGATGAGCAAAAGACTTGAGAAGGCATGTTCATAAATACAGTAAGAAAGCAAGGCGCCTGTGCTATCATAGAAGGCAAAAGAGGACAGTGTTTTAAGGAAGGGGGGCTGCTAACAGTATTAAATGCTGCTGATAGACAATGAAAATGAAGATTAAGAATTGACCACTTGATTTAATGATTTGGAGGTCACTGGTGACTTTGAAAGGGGCAGTTGTCGTAGATTGGAGGGAAAAAGAGTCTAGTGGGAAGAAGTTGGGGACAGTGGAAGTGAAAAAGTTAGAGACAGCAAATATAGGCTCTTTATCCCAGAATTTTGCTCTTATGGGAAAGATTGAAAAGGAGTGGTGATGAAAGCAAAGTGGGTCAGAAGTATATTTTAATTTTTTATCTTTTTTAAGATTGAGAGTTAATATAGCATGTTATAGGATTATGAAAGTGAGTTAGAAAAAGAACTGAGGATACAAGAGGGACAGGGAGAATTGTTTGAGCTGAGAGAAGGATAGATCAAGTGCACAGGTGGAGGGAATAAGCTTGGCTAAGAGCAAGGACAGCTCGTGGTAGCAGGAGAGAAAGTGAACTGTATTAGACTATAAATATGATTCATATTTTAGAAGTACAGAAGTGAAATACTGTTATAGTCTTTATTCTTTCTGTCTGCATGGGTTTTATTAAATCCAATAATAAGCCCGTGAATATCATGATAAGTTGATATTGAAAGTTATGGAGGAGCTCTAAAATCTGTCTACTTAGAATTAAGAAAACTGTTGAAATGTATTTAGTTAAGTAATTTTGCCCTTCATGCTAAGTCAGTATCTGTCTATATGGTTTCATTATTAATTGATGGACGAAATTTTAAGGTAGTATCTGTAAATCAGCGCATCCTAATGTGACTTAGCTTGCTGACATAACTATTGTAAATAATTATTTTCAATTTTATGTCATTAGACCAGTGAGATTTAGCACGGTCACTTCATGGTGACTAACTATGAGTTTGGCGTAAGTTTTTTTTTAAGAGTTAGACACAGTGGAAGGAATCTTAAACTATAACTAATCTGTCTTATTTTGCAGATTAGATTTTTGTTTAATATCATGTAAACAGAACAGTGTGATAGAATAGGAAAATTGAGATAGAGACACAAGAACATACGGAAATTTGGCACATGATAAATCTGGCACCTCAGAGCCCTACTTAAGATGGGGTTTTTAAAAATGGTTAGCCATTTGGAAAAAAGATAAAATTAAATTCATACTTCATATCACACAGAAAAATAGACTGCAAATGGATTAGAGATCTCAGTGTAAATAATGAAACTATACAAACAGAAAACATGGATGAATTCTTCTGTAACCTGGGTATAAGGAAGTTTTCTCTATGACTCAAAATCCAGCTGCAACAAAAGGAGAGGCTCATACATTTGACTCAGTTAAAATATAAACTAAGACTTCTCTATGGCAAAAACAAAAAACAAAAAACAAAAAAAACCCCACCAAGATAAATCACGCCTACTAATAACAGAGTCAATAGACAGATATAAAATTGGAAGAAAATATTTGTATTATCTATCAAGGATAAAAGACTAATAATCCCTCCTGTGTAAAGAAGCTTTAAAAATAGAGGGTGAAAAGATCAAATGGAAAGAGACGCAATAGGCAAAAGATTTGGACAATTTTATCAAAAAGCTATAAAAAGTTTCCTTAAAAATTTGAAAATAATTTCACTCACTTATAATAAGAGAACTATAAGTTTAAATTTACATTGAGATGCCAGTTTTCACTTGAGATTAGCAAAAATTTAAAAGTACAATCAAATACTCCACATTAGCTGGGAGGAAAGAGGTATTTTCATACTTTGTTGGTAGGAGTGCCAGCTGGGATTTTGATATGACTATAACCCAGGTTGGTGCAGAACAGTGCAAGAAGTGGCTTCCTTCCAGAACAACAGGACAAGGAAAGAGGAAAAGAGTTTATTATCTGAGCCACTTTGGGACATACATCTGATCACACTTGGTCCCACCTATTCTTACCATTTTGGGCCTACCTTACTTAAAACGTTATGGTCTTTCCCACCAAGACTGGCTTTTGAGAGGCTAAAGGCCTCTTAAGGAATACAAACCTTTCCCAAGACAGCAGAACAAAAACATGAGAATTCTAACTTTGGTCAGAAAACTGAATATTTTCTAACTCGGTCTTGTTCTATTCATTCTGTAGCAAGTCATAGTCTTCTGTCTTAAGCCATGTGAGGGCAAAGGCCAGGTGATTGGAAAAACCGAAGATTATTGAAATATTTATTAAAAGTAATTTCAATAATTAAATAAAAATAATCTTTATTAACTGTGGTTTGTGTAAGGTAAGCATTATTTGAGAAATGTTTTGGCGACATTTAATCTGTGGAATATATCAAAAAGAATACTTAGAATGAATAGAAACCATTATGTGCTATGTAAATACGAACTTTACACATTAATTCATAATCATTACATCCTGCACTCTTATGTATATGCAATGCTAATTACTATTTAGATTAATGAAGCCACAAGGAAAGTTAACTAATCTGAACTCAACATTGCCCTAATTATATGCCATCATATTCAGAGTTGTTTTGTTTGTGCTCATTATTAGAGCTAGAGTAGAGGTGATGTGGCAATTTATAATAATATAAGTCAAGTTTAAAAATGAATTATGCTGTTGTGGCAATGTAAAATGGTGCAATCTGCTTTGGAAAACAGCATGGCAGTTCCTCAAAAGGTTAATCATAGAGCTACCACATGACCCAGCAATTCAACTCCTAAGTATATACCCAGGAGAGTTGAGAACATGTCCACTCAAATACGTGCTTATGGGTGTTTAGCAGCATTATTTATAATGGCCACAAAACAAGCCACAGATCTGTCAGGTGATCAACGTGTAGTGTTATATATCCACACAATGGAGTATTATTCGACTATAAAAGAAACAGAGTACTGATACATGCTGCAACATAGATGAACCTTCAAAACATGGTAACTGAAAGAAACCAGTCATAAAAACTTCACATAGAGTAACATATACATGCACATATAATAATATTATTTTATATGAAATGTCCAGAATAGACAAATCTGTAAAGATAGAAAGTAGAATCTGTAAAGATAGAAAGTAAAGATAGAAATGTCCAGAATAGACAAATCTGTAAAGATAGAAAGTAGATTAACAGACGGGGTGCCTGGGTGCCTCAGTTGGTCAGGCATCCAACTATTGATCTCATGTCATGATTGCACAGTCCATGCAGAGCCTGTTTGGGATTTTCTCTCTCCCTCCGTCTCTTCCTTCTTTCCTCCCTCCCTCCCGCCTTCACTCCCTCTCTCCGTCCCTTCCTTCTTTCCTCCCTCCCTCCCGCCTTCACTCCCTCTCTCCGTCCCTTCCTTCTGTCTCTCTCTTTGTGTCTCTCTCTCTCTCTCAAAATAAATTTTAAAAAGTTTTTTAAAAATCTTAAAAAAATAGATTAATGGTTACCTAGCTCTGGGGCAGGGCAGGTAAAGGGCAGTAGATCGGAAGAGAAAAAGGGAGTGACCATGAATGGATATTGATTTCTTGGAGATATTATAATGTGATGAAAGCGTTCTAAAATTTGATAATGGTGAATTATGGTTGCACAACTGTGAATATATTAATAAGTAGTGAATTGTACACTTTAAATATATGAGTTGTGTGGTGTGTAAATTATATCTCAAAGAAGTTCTAAAAGAAGTGAGTTACCTGTGTGTAGCGACTAATAAGTTTTTTCACCATAACTAAGATGTATGTGACTCATCCCTGTGCATTGCTGGTGAGAATGCAAATTGGTATAAGAAAAGAGAAGGGACTTTAGCAGTATCTGACAAAACTAATTTGCATTTACTTTTTGACCCAGCGATTGCACTTCTGGCAATATACCCTAATGACTTGCCTCCAGCAGTACAGGTGTACATGTGGACAAGATTATTTATTACAGCATTATTTGGAATTGCAAAATACTGGAAACAGCCTAAAAGGTCAGTACAGAAAAGAGCATTTAAGGAAACTAGTGCATCCACACACCACACAGGTATAGAAAAGAGTGAGGAAACCTTTGTGAATTGATATGGAGTGATTTTTATGATTATATGTTTAAGTACACAAGCAAAGTACGAAAGAGCAACTATACCATACTACCTTATGTAAGAAAAAAGGAACATTGGAAAATATACGTGTATCTTTAAATGAAATACAAGAAGGATAAACCAGAAACCACAGACACAGTAAGAATAATAGAAAGAATTAGGAGTGGACATGGGATTAAGGAATGGAGGAGGTTGTGACATTATTGAGTATACCTTCTTGTATGAGTCTACATCTAGAACTGTTTTAATTTAATTTAAGTTTTACATGTTAAAACTCAAGTTAGAGATAAAAATGAAAACAAAAATGGACTTAGAAATGAATGAACTCAACTGATTTCAGATGAATAACATAATTATATGTGGTTTGGGGGGCATACTAACAACTTTAGAACACAGTACTTGGACTACATGCCTCAAGGTTGAAGACAAAAAGAACCCTTAAAAAATAGTGAATTCGGGTTTGTTAGGCTTTCATTTTCTGTGCAGAGCTCTGGGTCAGCAAATCTAAAACCACATTCTTTGTATACCAGGATTGAGAAGACAGGTAAATAAGTATTTTATGGGGTTTGGAAACCAGATTTCTTATTGTTGGTGGAGACCCTTTTAAATACAAAAAGGTGGATGGCTGGAAGAACGAAATCCTATAGTGTTCAGTCAGAATATGAAGTGTCAATGTAAATTCATCTTCCTTCCATGCATGTATGCATTCATCCATCTGTCCATCTAATAAATAGTCATGGGTGAGGGGCACCTGGGTGGCTCTCTTGGTTAAGCATCTACTTATTTCAGCTCAAGTCATGATCTCATGGTTCATGAGATGGAGCTTCACTTAGGGCTCTGTGCAGAAAGAGCACAGCCTGCTTGGGATTTTCTCTCTCCCTCTTCCCCTCAGTCCCCTTCCTTCCTCCCTTCCCTTTCTTGAGTGTGTGCACACACACAGTCTCTCTTAAATAAACATTAAATAAAAAGGAAATAGTTATAGGTCAGACATGTGAGTGTGTGAGAAGATACATGTATGAATATGTATATATATATCAATTTATTTCATATTCTTCTATACCAACTTGCACAGATTTGCTTCCTTGCTAATTTTTAGCCAGTTTATCATTGATTAAACTTGCCAGGTAAGGTATTAAAAAAATAATTTATTTAGATGCTATTTTTGTTTTTGCAGTTGGACGATTTACAGAATGTATTTAATAAATACATTTGCTAAGACATTAGACTTCTAGCTTTTTAACTGTGAATAGCAGTGAGCTACTTGAAACATTCAGTTTAATTTTGTAAAGAGTCCTCCATAGTTTTTTTAGAAAAATGTTTGCATTATTGGTAAAATATTAGTGAAGGACCTCCTATAGTAAATATTTTTAGCTTATGTGCATGTGGAAAACATGCTGTTGCTATCTTTTGTGATTAATTGATTAAATTCATTTGACATATACCAATGGATTCATGTACCAGCATCTAGCTCATGGCCATGGATATAGTAACAGGTTATTTAAAATATTAGTAATCAAGATATGTTTATTTATAGTTGACAAATATACTCTAAAGCAAGAATTAAAGATATTTTGGAGTTTGCTAGTAAACCCTACTTTAAAATTAGATTAAAAAAATATAATTATAATCTTTTTATATAATCATACTTCCTATACCGTGAGGGAAAAAAATGTGTGAACTGTAGGTGTTTTAATTATTGTTAGTAAATTATGGAGTAGCTGAGTTTTGGTGATTTCAAATTATTAGAATCCATCCTAAAAAAACTTAAATTACCAATCTGTCTTTTTCTACAACCTGTGTGAAAATGTTAAAAATAAAAAATGCTAGTAACAGAAACTGGCTTTTTGTATACTACTATTTAATATGAGGCAATTCTAGTAATAATAAGGAAGTTTCAAAGACTACAGGGTCTTGTCAAAAAGACTCGGGGTCCAATTTGAAGAGCTTCCTATTGGCTAAAAATGGGAAAATTTAAGCTTTAATAAAGATAGTATCTACAGTGGATTAAGACAGATTATATATGTTTATAGTTGTAAGAGTTGACAGTGACTCTTAAAAAATTACTGGTCATTTTGGTGAAGGATGCTAATAAACCATTAGTTTTTAATTTGGAAAATGGAAAGATTTGAGTATTTATCTTGCCTCTCCTATCTAATAAACCATTAGTTTTTAATTTGGAAAATGGAAAGATTTGAGTATTTATCTTGCCTCTCCTATAAGAACTGTCCCATTGGTCAGTGATATAGTAGATTAAAAGTTTCTTTTTATAGAACTGTTCTAGTAACATATGGGAAAGGAATTACAAAATATGAGTATCACCATTTTGTAAGCTCTTTTAAATTAATGAATATAATTGAACATCTTGGGTACTAACACCAGACTAAGGCAGTCACAACATTTACCACCTGATATAAGACAAAATACTCCCCTTGAAGTAATCTTGCTCACCACCTCCCAGAAAAAAAAGAATTAAACTTCAATCTGATAAAACATGTAAATTCAACCACTAACTTATAGAAAATATAGAAGAGGAAAATGTTAAATAATAATCAGAAAAATCTAGACTGTGGGAACCTTTACAGAACAACTTACCAGTTTCTTCCCTCTCTCCTATAAATATCACAAAGAAAAAACATGAAGGGACACATTTTAAAATTTAAAATAATTAAAATTAAAATAAAAAATTCAAATTCTCATTTGCACTAGCCATATTTAAAAAATTTTTTTTATGTTTTTTGTTTATTTTTGAGATACAGAGAAAGAGCGGGAGCAGGGGAGGGTCAGAGAGAGAGGGAGACACAGAATCTGAAGATAGGCTCCAGGCTCTAAGCTAGCTGTCAGCACAGAGCCTGATGGCAGGGCTCGAACCCACAAACCATGAGATCATGACCTGAGCTGAAGTTGGACGCTTAACCGACTGAGCCACCCAGGCGCCCCTCACTAGCCACATTTCAAGTGCTCAACAGCCACATGTGGCCAGTGGCTACTGTGTTGGATATTGCAGATATATAACATTTATTATGTATATAGTGTCATAAATATAACATTGCAGAAAGTTCTATTGGATAAGTAAATTAGTTTCATGGTCCTCCATGAATAACATTTTTTATGTATATAATATATATAATATAAATAAATAACATTTATGTATATACATATATATATGCACATACACATATATACACACATATACATATATATGTGTACATACATGTTAAACATTATTGTAGGAAGTTCTTTTGGATAGGTAAATTAGTCTCATGGGCTTCCATAACAGATTATCACAAACTGGGTGACATAAAATGACAAATTTATTCCTTGATAGTTTTGGAGGCCAGAAGTTCAAAATCAAGCTTTTAGCAGAGCTACATTCCCGATGAAGGCTCTAGGGGAATATACTCCTTGCTCTCTTCTAGCTTCATTGGGTACCTGATATTTCTTGGTTTATGGTAGTGTACCTCCAATCTCTGTTTCCATCTTTACATAGCCTTTTCCCTTATGTTTCTTATCTCTCCCCTTTTTCTTTTAAGGGCACCAGTCATTGGATTTAGGTCCCATTCTATCCAGGATGGTCTCATCTTAAGATCCTTAACTACATCTGCAAAGACCCCATTTGCAAATAATGTCACATTCACAGGTACTGGATGTTGACTTGGACACCATTTTTTTTTTTTTTTTTGAGAAACAATTTTAATTCATTACAGCTGTGCTGCTAAAAATTAAAAGGGATTTGAGGGACATATCAAGCAGATGCAGTGAATGGACTTTGAGTCCTGATGCAAAGAGATTATAAAATTAAAAATTATGAAATGACTGTACATTTAAACACTGGATATTTAAGTTTTTGGTAACTATTTCATGTAATGATATAATTATGTCTAAAGAAAGAGACTTTATCTTTTATAGGTACAGCAGTATTTATAGTTTAGATGAAATGTTATATTGGAGGTTGTTCAAAATAATACAGGAATGAAGAAGTGGGGAGGGATGTAGGTCAGGGGCTATAAGCTAGAGCCCATTTAGCTGGCAGCCTGTTTAGTAAGTAAAGTTATGGGTACATAGCCACACTTGTTCATTTACTTACCATTTGTGGCTACTTTTAGAATACAAAGGCAGAATTGAGTGTTTGGAACAGAGACCCATGGGCCTACAAAAATCTGAAATATTTACTATGTGGCCTTTTATAGAAAACGTTTGTTGACCCCTGGTACAGCTAAAACAAGGTAGAACACAGATTATAATACTTAAAATCTTTTTCCATAGGTTTGAAATTTTCAATATGTTAGATTTTCAGAAAAACAAATTTGACTATTTGATTTTAGAGTTTTTTAAACTTTGGCACACATCAGAATCGCCTAGAGAGCTTGTTAAACACTGCTTGACCCCATCCCCAGAGTTTTTGATTCAGTGGATTTGGGTTAGGGCAAAAGATTTGTCTTTCTAACAAGTTCCCCTGTGATCTGATGCTGCTAGTTGAGGAAACCACTTTGATAACCACTGATCTACAATTAAAAAAAAAAAAAAAGAACAGAAAAGATATATATATAGCAACTAGGATCTGTCTTTGATGCATAGTAAGAAAGTTATTCTCATTTTGGTTTATGAACAGTTAAATGTACATTTGTTTTATAGAGAATCATTTGAAACCTTTTGCCTTATGTTTGTAACTTGCACAGCTTCAGTACATTGGTGGTGATTTCATAAGGTCTCGGTTTTCTGAACAAAACTAGACTTTTCAGGGACACCTGGGTGGCTCAGTTGGTTAAGTGTCTGACTCTTGATTTCAGCTCAGGTCATGATCTCATGGTGGGATTTGTGGGATTAGGCCCCATTGGGCTCTGCACTGACAGCATGGAGCCTGTTTGAGATTCTTTCTCACACTCTCACTCTCTCTCCCCTCCTCCGCTCACACGAATGTGTGTGCTCTCTCTCTAAAAGATTAAAAGAAAAAAACACGTGGGTCTTTGTAAAGTGTATCAAATAGCGGTGTTATTTAGATGGATGAGAATGAACCTTAGAGTAAGTGGAGATAGGGAAAAGAACAAATGGTGTAAAGAAAAAGTGTGCTTCTCTTCATGTAAAATTAAGCAGGTAAAACAAAACAGTATATTTTTAGGGAAACATATTTAGTAAAATTATTTTTAAATAGCAAGGGAATAATAAGGCTTAATTCAATGTTGTGGTTACCTCCTAGGAGATAATGTTTATATTCTGTTGTCTATATGTGAATGATACATTTTTTTAAAAGTATTGAATAAGAATAATAAAGTACTAAAGTAAAATGCTCTGTTTCTTTCCTAGAAATGAAATCTGATTAAGAATCCCTTAGACTCTTTAGTTGGTCCTGGTGAATAACCTAGGCCAGCACTGTCTGATAGAATTTCTGCAATGATGCAAGTTTTCTTTTTTTTTAATCTGTGCTGTTAAATATGGCTAGTTCAACTGAGGAACTGAATTTTTAATATTAATTATTTAAAAGTTATATGTAATCAGGCACATATGACTGCTTTCTGCTGTATTAGATAGCATATCGCTAGGCACTTTAGAACATATGTTTTTCCTTGAGTTCTTAATCTATTTTAATAAATCTCCTACAGAATATTCAGATTTGGTTTGCTGACGTTTTGCTTAGGTCTCTTATTTTTGACTGTTCCCTGGTATTTTTTGAACTCCTACTTCTGCTGCTTGTGTTCAGTGGTAGCAGTTTGATTTATTTTTGCATGCCTTATATTCCTAAAATTGAGTCTTGAGGATCAAAAGCCACTGTACTATAAAGTTTATTGAAAATTGTAATATTTACTCAAAATATTATTTAACGTTTTCATAGAATCACTTTTTTATGTCAGAGTTTATTACTTTTTCTGTTGATTTTATTTAAAATATCTCTCCCATTGCCTTTTCTGAGCCCCTAAACAAGTCTTTTCAATTAATTTAGTTAATACCATGAGTCATTATTACTTGCTTTATTGTGAACTCTGCATTCCTGAGTAATGGGGAATGATAGAGGAAATAGACTCTGATTTATGTTTTTTTTTTGAAATTTTATTTTATTTTATTTTTTTTAACTTTATAAAGTTTCATATTTTTTTAACATATGCAATTATTTTCCATCATTTACA
>NC_043708.1:95200158-95201570 GCF_006229205.1 Suricata suricatta
CATGAATGAAAAAGGATCTATTACAACCAATCCCTTAGAAATACAAGCCACCATCAGAGATTACTATGAAGAATTATATGCCAACAAAATGGACAACGCAGAAGAAATGGACAAATTCCTAAATGCGCATGCACTGCCAAAACTCAAACGGGAAGAGATAGAAAGCATGAATAGACCAATAACCAGTTAAGAAACTGAATCCGTTATCAAAAATCTCCCAACAAATAAGAGCCCAGGGCCAGATGACTTCCCAGGGGAATTCTACCAGACATTTAAAGCAGAGCTCATACCCATTCTTCTCAAACTATTCCAAAAAATAGAAATAGAAGGAAAGCTTCCAAACTCATTCTACGAAGCCAACATCACCTTGATACCCAAACCACACAGAGACCCAGCAAAAAAAGAGAACTACAGACCAATGTCCTTAATGAATACAGATGCAAAAATACTCAACAAGATACTAGCAAATTGAATTCAACAGCACATAAAAAGAATTATCCATCATGATCAAGTTGGATTCATTCCTGGGTTATAGGGCTGGCTCAATATTCGCAAATCCATCAATGTGATCCACCACATTAACAAAGGAAACGATAAAAACCATATGATCCTGTCGATAGATGCAAAAAAAGCATTTGACAAAATACAGCACCCTTTCTTAATAAAAACCATTGAGAAAGTCGGAATAGAAGGAACTTACCTAAACATAAAAGCAGTTTATGAAAAGCCCACAGCCAATATTATCCTCAATGGGGAAAAACTGAGAGCTTTCCCCCTGAGATCAGGAACATGACAGGGGTGTCCACTCTCACCACTGCTGTTTAACATAGTGTTGGAAGTCCTAGCATCAGCAATCAGACAACAAAAGGAGATAAAAGGCATCAGAATTGGCAAAGAAGAAGTCAAACTTTCACTTTTCGCAGATGACATGCTACTCTACATGGAAAACCCAATTGTCTCCACCAGAGGCCTTCTAGCACTGATTAATGAATTCAGTTAAGTTGCAAGATACAAAATCAATGTACAGAAATCAGTTGCATTCCTATGCACCAAAAATGAGGCAGCTGAAAGAGAAATCAAGAAACTGATCCCATTCACAATTGCATGAAAAACTATCAAATACCTAGGAGTAAACCTAACCAAGGATATAAAAGACCTATATGATGAAAACTATAGAAAACTTATGAAAGAGACTGAAGAAGACACCAAGAAGTGGAAAAACATTCCCTGTTCATGGATCGGAAGAATAAACATTGTGAAAATGTCATTACTACCCAAAGCAATCTACACATTCAATGCAATCCCCATCAAAATTGCACCAACATTCTTCTCAAAGCTAGAACAAACTATCCTCAAATTCGTATGGAACCACAAAAGACCCCGAATAGCCAAAGTTATATTGAAGAAGAAAA